>NC_054741.1:75371753-75671753 GCF_018143015.1 Lytechinus variegatus | reverse complement strand
TCCGAACACATTTCAGAAACGAAGAGGAAAAACCCCCGGGAAAAGGGAGCTTGGGGAAAAATACCCTAAACATGTTTGACCTGGCGATTGACCATTGACAAATGGCCTATCATTATCAAGCTGGGTCTCTTCTTTCATCTGATATAACTTAGATGTTTATTTGAAGGATATAAAAAGCCACTTGGCAGCAGTATGTGAATTTCAAGAAGAAAATCACATGTCTAAAAAAAAGTTCAACATCCGCTCTTTGATTTCATATCTCAATCATAGAAAATAATCAAGGAATGAAAAAATTATGTTTCTATCAACAAAATTGCTTGCATTGCATTTCCATGTCATTAAACAAATGGGTTTGCAATGAATGCCTATGATCGCTATCTAATGGTTAACAAAAGACTTCACAGCTGACCTGTATTCCTTCTTATTGAAATTCAATCACTATTTCAAAGAAACAAAGTTTCACTATCCCTTATCATTTTCTTTGATTGAGCTATCATAATATTAAAGGGATGGTCCGGGCTGAAAATATTCATATCTAAATGAATAGAGTAAAATTCAAAGACGGAGCAAAATGCTGAAAATTTCATCAAAATTGGATAACAGATAATGAAGTTATTGAATTTTTAATTTAGCAATATTTTGTGAAAACAGTTATATGCACATCATCATGAATATTCATTAGGTCTGCTGATGATGTCACATCCCCACTTTCTCCTTTTTCTTGAAGTCATAATTTTTTCATAAATATGTAAATGATGTGTCTCCATTATGATGAAATAAGTTTGCGGCAATAAATAACTAATGCACTTAATCAGTTGTCAATCCAATTGTTTTAGTTCATAGTAGAAATTTTTTGAATAAAGCCAATTTCATGTAGTAAAATACAAAATAACAAGTGGGGATATGACATCATCAGCCCAACTAATGACATGCCTCCAACTGTTTCGCCGAAATAATACAAATCCTTAAAATTCAATAATATCGGCATTTGTTATCCGATTTCGATCAAACTTTAAGCATTTTGCTCTGTGAATTTTACTCTATTCATTGAGATATACATATCTCCAGCCTTAACCATTCCTTTAAACAGCAACTATATTTAACTTTCGAGACATGTAACTGTCCTTTTGAAATTAAAAAACCACCCATCATATGCTTTTTTTAAACTATCCTAACTTCAGATTGTTTTTACTCAATCATGCATATATAAGTAATCATCAAAGCTATATCATAAAAGAGGAGACCCAAAGCTTTGAAATAGTTGGTTGTGTGCCTAATATCTTTTATAATGTCATGATAAATCGTCAATAGTATATTATTTTTCTTGGATGCACTGTATAATGGGTAGAAGTCATAAAACCTCTAATCTACAGTTGTCTTAATTAGAGTCAATAAATGGTATCTATGCACGCTCTTTACAAGGCATTTAAATGGGGGTATCCTGTTGTGATGAACTTTGGACAGAGTAAGCTCAGACAAATTAGAACACCCAAGGAATTCTTTCATCAAATCCTGATTTATAGTGTGACACTATACCAGAGAGGATGAGAGTGTAAGATGAGTTAACTAGATAGGTGGTAGAATTTCATGGAAGAGAATAATTGAGGTTGGAGAAACTTCTCTCACTGAAATACAAGAATAAAAAAATTGAATTAAAAGTAATAATGCGTGGAAAATGGTGTAGTAAAAGATAAAGAAGAAAAATATGAACAATTCTGAAGAGGAATAGACTCGCAAACAAGAGAAAGTAATTCGAGAAAGATACAAAATAAATAATACAAAGTAGACAGGCATACAGAGTAGGCTGGAAAAAATATATTCAAAAAAATAATAAAAGAAAGAACAGAGAGATGATATACAAATATAGTCTGAATTCCTGGCTCCATGGATCAACTATATAATTGAAACCATGCAGACAAGGAAGAGTATATGCATTTAGCAAACCAAATTACACTTTAATCACTTCAGCTCCCTGAAGAGGGGTTGCACTGATCCCGCTACCCCTCTTCAAGATAGAGATCTCAAACTCATCAATCGTATCTTTCTCGCAGCACAGCAGCCGCCAGCAAGGCAAGCAGAGCAGCAAGGCTTGAAATGTTTAATGTCAACATCAAAATGCTACACTGAAGTTGACACTATTATTTCCAAAGTAAGCAAAGGAGGAGATATAGGTTGGCTTTCCAGTGGACCTGACTTGCTCATCTTCAGTAGAAAAACATTTATGGAACATTCTGTTCTTCTTTCAGACTTGGAAAACTTGTGGAGTCAAGTGCCTGCTATAGCAGTTTTAAAACTTCTTTTCTCTCACTGACAATGTGTCAAAATGAAACGGTATCAAGTTTTATATCACTGGTTAATTTTCTATTAGCTTCAAATTGAAGAAAAAATGGAAAACTATTATGAGCCAGGAAGCGTATCTCACCTATGGACAACCTGTATACTTTTGGTAAAATAACAACCATTCGCCATACAACATTTTCAGCCACAAAGGAGCATTATGTCGTTTCATTCTATTTGAACTTTGAAAGTTGTGAATAAAAGTCAACAAGAGGTAAAGGATAGAGTCAATTTATCACTTGATTTCTCAATTACACGGAATGTATTCCAACTACAAAGAAATGTTCATCTAGAGCATTGGATGAACTGAATCGAAAGGATCAGTATATACCGTGGATTCATTCAGACAGGGAGAGAATATTAAGGATTGATTCACTGACCATTCAGTAGTCAATGGATGAACATCTCTATTGCTTTCTATGTGGACATAATAGGTCCATGGTGTGAACAACCCCGTTGGATGCATGCTAGCATCACTATGGGACCCAGATGCAGGAAAGCATCTAATGAGGAATGATGGATGCATGGGGGAACCATTAAGTACTGTTACGTGACATGTTTGTCACTCAGCTATCACTGCAGCGATGTGTTAATGAGATAATAGACACATGTGTGATATTATATTTTATTGTCTCTCAAATTGGGAAACAATATTTTGAGGTTGGTGATGTTTTACTGTGGATAATTACATGAAAAGTGAAGAGGATTACTATGACTGATACTGATAGGTATGTATTTTCATTTATATTCATTTCACTTATCTATTCATATGACAAGCTATATATCAATGGAAGATGATCTGACACAGTGTCATGTGACATAAAATGAGTTTAAATGGGTCTTATTAAAACAATATGCCTACCGAAGTTTTGACTCATGTTGCATACATGTGATATTGTTCATCAAATTCATTCAGAAACTTTCAAATATAGGTGTCTGGCAACACTTAATTTACTAAATCTCCCAATGAGATTAATAAAACTAATGTTGAAGTGTTTGGGGTGAAATTAAGATTAAGTTGTCTATATTTTGCTTTTTTGAAGTACTAAATAATGATTTGGGGGCACATTTTTTTTGTCTGTACTTCAGTTTTATAACATATACGAATGGTGACATGTGGGACTTTGCAGGTCAGTCAAACTAATGTTAACCTATAGATGTTTAATCGTTAAAACTTTAATCAATGCCTAGTAATAAATTAATTAAAATCAAGTTTCAGTAAAATTCAATATTATTTATCAAGAAATGCATCAATATTCAAAGCCATTAAAACAATTCCAAGTTTTTTTTTATTCCCAAGCAAATCTTGGCTAGACCCCCCTTCCCCTAAACATCAATTTTACTTTATAATTGAATAATAGTTGTCAATACACTATGTGAAATAATTCAAACATAACTATATTAATTGAAATACACTATCAATACTAAAATTTGATTTAGTATCAACAAACGAACAGATTGAATGTCATAATGTGTTTTATTATTCAAGGCTTTGCATATTAGGATTTATACCAAAATCACACAGCTTTAATTTCCTCATTCTTTTCTATTCAAATGCTATTTAATAAGGGTGCTTTAATGGAGGAATATCTCACTAACCGCCCTTTCACACGGTTAAAAAAAATGTAATTCGAATGATAATTCCCATGAAAAATAAGGCTAATGACAAATTATTAGCATGTGTGAAACCAAACTAAGATCACGAACGCTAATCACAATCACAAATTCAAATTCTACTCCAAAGGTGAATTCCAGTTTTAAAAGTTTCACTGTAATTATGATACAAATTTCCTGTGTGAAAGGTCAGATGATTCTAAAGCCAAATTGCAATCATCATTACAATGATTAAAGATTCACGTGTGAAAAGGCCCTAAATTTCAGAGACAAATCAAACCATAGTTTTGATCCTAAATAATTGAATCTACATGTTTCTTCCTGTTCAAGAACATAAAATAGTTAGAAAGTAAAGAGTAGGGGAAGGCGGGGTAAGTTGTGACAGTTTTTGCTTTTTGCATGTTAGAATTGATATGATTAATAATCTTGTCGAAATAAGTACCTTGCCTTGAAATTTAATTCTTCTGAAATATTTTCCACCTATATATAACTTTCTATCCCCACACTGAAAGTCATCGTGACCTTTGAAAAAAACGATGTCAAATGGCTCAACTTGCCCCATATATGGGGTAAGTTTGAGCCACCTTCTGGGGTAAGTTGAGCCACAAAAACTATACAAAAACTATGTACAAAATGTATGAGGGGAGAACCAGCATGTCAATTTTTTTGTTTAAAGTCTTTTCACTTGCTAATTCTCTATAAATACTAACATCCTTTAAAAGGAAAAGAGCAGTCATGTAAATTTGCTCCTTTCAGCCAGCATTTCAATCGATTTTTATGGTTTGTTTGTTTTTTAAGATACATTACCATAGGAATTACCATGGCTCAACTTGCCCCATGCTGTTTGGCTCAACTTACCCCAGTCCGAACTTAGTGCGATAATTTTGTATCCACACATTTATTATGCATCCATCATATAAAAGACTATGACAAGAATGAAGATCCATACCTACACTAATAATGTTGTTATCATGTCATTATTATATCTAAAGACGTGTGTGTTTATAAAGCACTTATCTATTTCACACTCTTTTTTACTTTTTTGGCTAAAATTCATGTTTTTCCCTCTAAAAAACTACTTTTTGTTTCAAAGTTGAAAACAATGTGGTGGGGTTAGGGGTTATGCTATGGGTCATCAATACATGACACCACCACAATGTCTGACTCATTCATTATTGGCCTGGGGCTGGTGGCTCAACTTGCCCCTATGCTCAACTTACCCCGCCTTCCCCTACAATTTCATTGATATACCATAGGTGATGATAGCCTAACAAAGTTAGTAGGAAATATAATGTAATATTACATAGGTCATGTAGATTTGAATCAGTGATAGGTCAATACGCCATCACGTGACCATAGCTGCGAGGATCGCATTTGTTATATTCTAGATTTTGACGTCACCTCAGGGAATATACCACGTAGTATTTTCAATTGCGGCATTATATCCACTAAGGTGACGTCACTAGCTGCATACAAGTTGCGCAACAAGGTAGTTGATGTACGCGCTAGTGTTAACGCGTCGATTGCATGAAGAACGCGCTTAATGTGTTTTCAACAAAAAAAACTATTATGACGTAGATGGATCAGAGTTGTAGCACGAATTTCGGGTTTGAGCCAGATGATGAATGCAATTTCTGATGGCAAATCCACACATACTATATAATATAACAGATATTGCCTGGTCTATCGTTTTAATAAATAACATTTCAACTCCCCTCCGAAGCTATATTTTTCCCTGATCGGGAAAATATTTTCCGGGAGAGGAAATGTTATATTCAAACTCTAGGTAGGCAATATCTGTATAATATGAGGGTAGTTAAACATTTGGTACCATTTCCAGCAATTCATTTTTTTTTATTCAAATCAGTATACACATGTAAGTTGTTATTTTCATAGAAGGAAGCTAAAAAAGTAACTGAACTTTGAAAAAAAGAAGACATGGAAAATCTTTCAATGACCTGATAAAAAGCAATTGATAGCAGGTAGATATTTTATGGCCTTTTGAAGAAGGCATTCCAAAGGGCTCAGTCACAGAGTTCTGTTATTTGCACAAGGACATAAATGCCAGAAACAAGATCAGGGCACCCATGGTCAGATGTGCTATAGGCCTAGCCATCTTCACACTTTTCAGCGCAAAGTTTGAATAAATCATTCTCAGATTCATTACCTTCTTGAAAATTTGTGATTTTGAAATGAAATGAATCTTGCATATATGGATAAAGACAGATAAAGAGCTAGGAGAATGAGGACATGTGTGGAACACATCTTGTTCAAAAATGATGTGCAGATCAACAAATCTTGTATAGCTTTAATAAAAAATAAGGAATTGTGCTTTGATTTGTGAGAGGTTTACCATCACTTGGAATACGTACAGAACCTGTCTCTTTTATGAACACAATGAATGATGATTTAACTGGTGCTTGATATCAGTGGAGTATTAAAGATGGTGATTCAGACAAAACCTTTTTGAGGTTGGTTGTTTATCACCTCACACTACAAGGATAAATTCTTGCTCAATGAATTTAAGTACTGTTTTATAACAATTACTTATTCAATGTTGCACAGGTGACTAACTTACAACTCAAGCCTTTCAGTGGAGGATATTCAGTTTGAAAACTTCAACAGAGGGTGACAGCGTAGACAGAGATATTTTTTTAGCTGGTGGAATTAATCTTCAAAAGTCAAGAATACATGCAGCAAGATCTTTCAAAACAACTCCATTTGGATATTATCACTCTGCTGACACAAAATGCAAGTATGATGTCAAATTATTTAATTTCCAAACACCTTCTTTTTTAGGCAGTGAAGAATATTTAAATGATGTGATGCACTTTATATTCTAAAGAAGGTAGATTCATGAACCTCATTTTACATATTCTGCATTGAAATGATCCTCTATCATAACAGTAGATAATTGACTATGGCTGAAAACACAAACAGATATGCCCATGGCATGTCATTACCGTTTTAATGTATAGAATGTCTCATTTATCTACTTTTTATACAAAATTAATTCTTCAAGGTTTCAGCCAAATATAACATTTTAACTATCACAAACCATTTCATTGGTACACAGGATTGAGACATGCATATAGAGGACTGATACATACAAAGAAATATCAATGCACAAATAAAAAATGTTATCCCCTAAATACATGAACATTTGTGTCATGAATCCATTTGAAATAACACTGTATCTATTTTTCCTTCTCTGTCTTAGCATAACCATCTAAGGAAGGAAACTTCATTATGCACGAGGTAAGGAGCATGATGAACATCACTCCAAGAATGTCAACAGTAGGAGGAGACAGTCTGGTAACCAATACTCCAACTCATCCATCAGCTTATCCTAACCAAACACACACTATCATCATAGCAACCCTCTTCATCCTTGTTGGCACCATTGGTATGATTGGCAACTGCCTGGTTCTCATTGCCGTGCTGCTCTCAAAGAAGCTACAAACGGCCACCAATGCTTTTGTTGTTAACCTCAGCATCTCTGACTTTCTAACCTGCTTTGTACTGCCGTTTCAAGCTTCAGGGCTTTTCAGTGACAGTGGATGGCTACTCTCCGATGGGATGTGTAACTTTGTTGCTGTACTAACCATCACCACACCAACGGTCAGTGTATTAACACTTGGAATGATTGCAGTGAATCGTTATACCTTGATAACAAAAACAAAGAAAACGTACCAACAGATCTACCGACTGCCTGTCATAGCAGCTCTTGTCTCAACCACATGGTTATTTCCAATATTAACAATAGTTATTCCTCAGTTGACAAACCTTGGAAACTTGGGATTTGACTACTTTTATAAAATCTGTAAATGGGATGTAGATCTATCCAAGATACCTATCTTTCAGACAATATCGTCGGTCACATTCCTAGCATCGACAGGAGTTATCATTTTCTGTTACATGTCAATATATCTCTACGTTCGCAAGCACATCACTGAAATGAAAGCGAAACGTAAGAGCCAGGTGATATCACTGCAGAGTATAAGCATAGAAGAAAACAATGCAGCACCACAAAATCAACGGCAAAGATCTCCAACTAAGAGCAATATCAACGGGACACCTTCTCTGAGACAGGTCAAAATCACCAAGAACTTATGTTATGTTGTGATCATATTCTTTGTTTGCGTGGTCCCGTACTCTGTGCTGCTCCTCTTTCGTGTTCGCCACCTCGCAGTGGCATATTTTGCTGTAGTATTTACTCTGTCAAGTAACATCAATCCGATTCTGTACTCTGCTAAGCATCCTGATTTCAGGTCGGTCTTCATCGCAATGCTGCATTGCAAATACCTTGATGTTGTTAGCCCATCTGGGTGTCTCAGAACACTTATTGAAAGGACAGGGGCGATACCAAACAATAAAAGCTCTTCAGAATCCTAGTCAACACAGATTACAGGATCTTTACCCCATCTGAATAATAAATATTCAAAGATCTAAAATGGTTATCCTCAAAGAGTAATGTATTTTGGATGTATGCTTATATTGAACAGTCTAAACAACTCATCTTCAGATTTTTCAATAACTTTAAATTATATCCAATAATAATATAAATACAAGATTTGCCACCAGCCTACAACTTGTCCCAAAATGCAATACCGATTATTATAAATGCTCATTCATTATCTCCTCAATATCAATGTTTAATTCCTTACCCCTTCATTAAAAATAACCTTATCCCCTCTCTAGTTTCAAATAAGAGTCCAAATCATACATTATATCTGCCTAATATTAAATTGTCAGTTGTACTTGTGTTTAAACTTCTTTCATGACTTGAGTATTTGTATGCTTTTGTATTTAAAATGTACATGTATTCATTTTTGTATATTTTATCATGTGTAAATACTTGTTTTTTTTGTGTGCATAGGGCCCCTATTGATGTCAGCACATTGCTGAAAAGGAACCCTAATGAAATATTGTTGAAATAATGCTACTTGTCCAACCACTATGAAATAAACACCACTTTGGAAAGATGTATCCCAATAAAATAATCATCATTAAGAGCAACCTGCACTTTTCATTAACATTAAGAGGGCCATTAAAGGAAATGAAAACAATGTACATGTCTGGAGATGGTGGTGAGAGTAACACACTCTTTTGTAAAGTACATTTTCTTCCCCAAGGCAGGGAGGATAGATCTTGCATCTACCTCAACACCATATAAAGAAAATGGATAAGCGATTTCCTGAACTCTGAATACAAAATGACTAGTTGGCTTATTACAGAGAACCTTCCTGTCAAGCTATTATTGAGTTTGAGGTAGATTTTCACATACTTAATGGAAATGATTAATTGAATATTTGTTTTCTTATTGATTGTTCTTTTTTATATATCCTTGACATCAGGTGGATGAATATATAATTATACAGAAATACAATGAGCTATATATTGATAATTAAATAATATATATTATGTATGATTCTTAGCTAGAGAATTTAATTTCCTTTGGAAATAAATAATATGTCATTCTATCATGAATAATATTTACAATTTTAGGAGAATTGGGGGGGGGGTTATAAGTTGGAGATATATTTGCCCATCATGGCTGTCTGTCATCAACCACCTAAATGATAATACACTTAATGAATGTATATTCCAAATTCCAAAATAAGAACTATTGAAATGTAATAACATTAAACACTCTGGTATCAAAGATGCATGTTCCCATATACATGTACTGCAGTGTTATTAGGCCATAGGAGTATAGGCAATCAAATATTTACCCACAAATCATGAACCATTCAAATTCAAGAGGGAGTGTAAACACTGAGGAATCAATGCACAAACAAAAGATGAAATATTGGATTGTGAGATAAGGATACAATGATGTCTCACACTTTTAGGATCATATCACAATTAAATATTGCACATCTATTTTTTCTCTCTATGTGTCATTTTCTTCACGAGGTCAAAGTCAAATTTAATGATATCTGCATAGTTTTTACTGAAATCAAGACTTAACTTTGATAAGAATATCCTCTTATCAGGTGCTGTCTTTAGTCTTGTCTGAAGTTGAATTATGTATACCATAATTTGAAATAAAATGGCTTTCTCAGAATACAAAGATTATGAAGCAATTATTCATTTACGGTATTCAAGAGTGGAAACAAAGGTGATGGAAGAGGGGTATGAAAAAGAAGTGAAAGTAAAATGAGATAAGGAGATGGAAAGGGAGTGAGATAAAGTTGTTATGGATGGGTGGGGCAGAGAGGGGTTAGGAAACTTCTAAATTGATAGACATAAATCATTAAATAAAGATAAAAAGAAATCCAAAGAAATTGGCTTTCATATGACTATGAAAGGAGGAAGGGGGGGGGGGGCAAAATACAATATAAAGGATGAAAGCCATTTTGTCTAACCATACTTTGGCTATGTCAATTTGGTCATTTTGGTGTAATCCCCTTTTCCTACTAATACTACAAGAATGTCAACAAATAAGTTAATCCAAGTGGTGTTTTCAGTATCCCTGATTAGACCAACTTGTAATAGACCAAATAGACTATTTCCGTCTCCCAAAACTCACTAATTTCGGCAGACGTGTAGTGATTAACTTATTGGATGAGCCTGCATTTTTTTAACAGATCAATGGCGCAATATAAATGCTGTGGATCATCATCATCATCATCAAATGGTTCAACAAACCTCCTGTAAAATGATCCACAGACCTATCAACCAGAAGCCAAGCATCACCATGATTCACTGAAGCATTGCCACCATGAATCAACGCACTATTGAAACAAGATGTCATTTATTGGTGTATCAGATTGAAATGTTTGTGTGGTCATGATCAAATATTAGTATCATAAAACTTCTGTCAGATGTTAAGCTGTCATCTCTAGACCATTAGGGTATTGCTTCCCTATGCAATCACCATCTGCCTTCATGCACTTGGCTGCATACCAGTGCCGGAAGCACAGAAGCATTGTAAAGGCCTGGTCACACCGCCCGAGCAGTGTTGGAGCGGTAGGGAGAGAGGGTCGAATTTCGCTCACATAATTGGGGAAAAAAATCGACAACAAAAATCGAAATTGAAAATGGTGAACGGTAGTGAGCGGTGATGATTTTTTTCCTCTCCGCTCCAACAACGCTCGGGCGGTGTGACCAGGCCTTTAGCCTACCAGAGCGCTAACAGTAAGCCCAGTCACATCTTTCGGATTGTGAAGCTAAAATATTCTTTTCAATGCGCAAGAATGTATTGTTGTAACATTTACCATCCCTGCCACAAAACCTGTTGAAACAGGGCTTCTGTTAGCACACTGTTAGCACCAACAACGTTTCTGTGCAGTCAGTACAGGAATAGAATGGACCCTAGAGAAATTAACACTGATAAAACAAATTATTGACACAAAATTTAAACTGAAAACAAGCAGGAATATACAGTAGTGCGGTTTGGGGGGGGGGACACTTTCAGGACAAAATATTAAAAGGTAGTCAGTTTGGTAAAACTTCATAAAAACAGTAATCCAGGGGTAGTGATGCAAAACTGTAAATTAAATATCTTGGATGGCATGTTAAGTTTGGGAAATAAGTAAAATAGGCAGACAAATGTATTGTTTCAAATAAAGAAATTGAATATAATAATAAATCAAGTGAGATATCTCAAACTCATTATTAAATTTTAATCAAAATAATCTCAAAAACATTCAAGATATGATTGGTCATATCTATGTAAAGTTACAGATATGGTATACTATAAAATATGACTTCAACAATCATAAAATGTAAAAAAAAATCATAGATTTGATTTCTTGAAATTTCAGCGCTCAGTAAATGGAAGAATAGTACACAAAGTGTTCCTCATCATATGAAAGGAAACACCACTGATGATGGAATAGTGTTATTTTCATCCACACACACAGAGGCAAATCCAAAGTGCAATTACCATGATTTGAGATCAATATTTGATGGGAAATTGGATGAGGGGCTATGAGTGACTGTATTGATTTTACAATGCAACATGCTCTCACATTTCTCCTTATGGAGTAGCAAACTTGGTTAAGGAGTACTGCTCAAGTTCGTCAACAAAATTTTTTTACCACAAAGTCCTCATTGCACTTAGAAAAATATGAAAAGATTTAAGTTTAGGAGTGTAAAAACATCTTTCCCAGTTTAAAAATATTTATTGCATTTCCCTGAAAAGCAAAAGATAGGAGGTAAAGAATACACAATTCATAGTACACTCTAAATTCCAAGGATTTAAAATAAATCCAGATCAGCTGTGAATAGTGACCAGCTGAATTTTGAATTTATCTCAAATCTTAAGGATTAACTTTAACATCTCAAAAGATTTAAATTCAAATCTTTTAGATTTATATTCAAATCAACAAGGTTGAAATCTAAATTTATTATTCGGCTGGTCACTATTCAAAGCCGATCTGGATTTATTTTAAATCCTTGGAATTTACAGTGTAATTTAGTGACATTAAAAGTTAAATGAATTAATGTTAATAGACTTAAAACAAAATTATCACTTTGTATGAAAGTACTTAAAGATCCAATTTCACTAAGATCTGAAAAGTCCACATAAATTGGAGCAAGGGGTTGAAATTGATAATATGGGGATACACCTCCATCCCGTTTGTTTACCAAGCTTTTATTTTTTTCCATATGCACCAAACAAAAATCCTAAATCTAAAATACACACTATAACGCTGCAAATGCAAATGATCTTGCTTTTACATCCATTCCTAACAGTTCAGGATCCATGAAATACAAGTTTATTAATTGACCTAAACTTCTATTTTCGAGCCCAATGTCAAAAGAGCAAATACCACTGAGGATCTGGCTAAGCAAAACTTTGTGATTGATTGCAGGATAGACTTTACAATTACATTAATAATAACAATAATAGGCATTTATATAGTGCCATCTATCTAGAAATATTCTATATCGAGGTGCGATATTATTATTATTACCCCGGCTATAGCTTGAGCTGCCTTTCAGCGATCATGCATTTGAGGAATTAATCCTGCCAGGTACCCATTCACCTCACCTGGGTTGAGTGCAGCACAATGTGAATAAATTTCTTGCTCAAGCAAATTAAGCCATGGCTGGGATTCAAACCCACGACCTTCTGTTTAAAAGTCAGAAGACTTATCCACTGAGCCTCCACTGCACTTTATATATCCAATCAAAGCTAGGCATCGTTTTATGAGACCCAGAACACCTTCTGACAATATTTAACCTTGTCCAATATTACTAAGAAATGTGATCGATCCAATCCTTCGTGACTATGAAGAACCAATGAAAGCATGCAGAATGTCATTTCAAAGTGTTTTCTAAATAAGTATTGTTATGCATGCATCATTGCTCTGACATATCAGTATGTTTCTCCTTTAACAGAATGTTGTCTAAATTGATTTACAGTATGGCATTGATGGATTCAAATAAATATGATTGATCAGATCAATAGCAACCCTCTGTTAGACAGGGTCCTAGAGTCTCTCAATCATCAGCTGGTCATCATTTGGAGTCAACAAGAAGATTGGATTCTGATGACCATGGTGTCATCAGAGTATACAATACAAAAGGTCAGCTTATAATGGACAACCGTAATTCGAGGTAGAAAGGGTTAATAATTGCCTTGATGGTAGATGATTGCGTAGCTATTAATACTTGGAGCAGCAATGATTGATCAATGATTGCATGGATTAGTGCAATTAGCAATTTGTTTGATTAATTTACATCCAGGCATACATGTAGGGCAGGGTTACACTGAATTGTGAGTGATGGACGACTGGTAGTTCGGGTGATAGTAAAAAGAGGAAAAATATATTAGATGAAGGTGAAAAAATGGCTTTGGAAATAAGTAAAAGTTTTGCTACCAGGCTAATATCTGTATTAAGAATACATACCAGTCTACAATAGTTGAAATTATCATTTACATGCATCTAAATATTTTATTTTCAGACATAACTGTGTTCTGGTCAAATATGACTAAAGAAAAATGCTAGTTGCACCCAGCAGACATTTTCATCAGGTAATTTATAAGTAGTTTGTTTAAAAGTTGATGGCAGACAGGAAAAGAGCGAAACTGAATGCTATGATCCAGAGATAGAGAAAGAAAAACATACAAATGGAATGCCTCTGGCCGTCTCACCTGCATCACACGATTCAACATAGCAGCAGTGCTGACTTTGAAAACTACTATAACTCGCACAAGATGTTCAGTGATACTTGGTTACTCTTATTTCCACGTTTTATGAATTAGACCAATACACTTACAGAGATAGGATGGTAATTCAACAAATACCCCCAATGTGGCCAAAATTCATTGACCTCACATGATCTTTGACCTAGATCATGTGACCTGAAACTTGCACAGGATATTCCTCTTATGTCCAAGTTTTATGAACTAGACCAACATACTTTCAAAGTTATGATGGTAATTCAACAAATATCCCCAATTCGGCCAAAGTTTATTGACCCTAAATGACCTTTGACCTTGATCATGTGACCTGAAACTTGTACAGGGTGTTCAGTGATACTTGATTACTATTATGTCCAAGTTTCATGAATCAGATCCAAAAACTTTTAAAGTTTTGATTGTAATTCAATAGATACCCCCAAATCGGCCAAAGTTCATTGACCCCAAATGACCTTTGACCTTGGTCATGTGACGTGAAACTCATGCAGGATGCTTGGTGATACTCGATTAACCTTATGGTCAGTTTAATGACCTAGGTCCATATATTTCCAAAGTTATGATGACATTTCAAAAACTTAACCTCAGGTTAAGATTTGATGTTGACGCCGACGCCGGCGCCTATAGTCTCACTCTGCTATGCAGGTGAGACAAACATGAAATAAAAACAGAAACAAACTAGCTTTGGCAATAAAAATAAAGAAAATTCTGACGAATATAATAGGTGATCTGTCATATTCATGACAGACCACCTAAAAAAAAAAAGGGGTCAAGCCAGGTTTGAACCACCGACCCTAGCGTTACCAGGCAGGTGCGTTATCCAGTCGATCACGATCTTCCGGACAGACAGGGAGCGCAAAACAGGAAACATATTGTCAATGTAAATTGTTGCAAGTACAAAAATGTCATGATGACAAACCTAGTACAAATTCCAGTTTTGAGAATAGTACAAGCTTTAAAATGAAACAATGGACATATTGTCTAAAGGGTACATTCTAAGGTAAAACATATTTAAAAGTTGGCGAGAAAAGACCAATATTTACGTAATTAGAATCAATTTACATGAGTGTTGTGACATCATGAAACAGAAAACACTAATTTTTAGTTCCGACGCCATGTTGATGACGTCACGATGTTTTTAAGGGTCAAATGTGGCATAAAATCATATCTCCAATTCATACTCTATTCGAATAGGAAAAAAAAATTGGGGGTCAACGGACTCCTTGAAGAGCTACAGTGAATTTTATATAGGCATATTTTTGCCCACTTTTGACTTATTTTGCGAGTTTGCACGCGCTTGTAATGCACATTTGAATTGACGCGCATTTGGGTATTATTGGTCGTAAGAGGCTGAATGAGGTATCAAATTAATCAGAAGATCATGGACAGTGAACAGACATAAAATAAATGACGACTCGAAGATGCAAACCGATGGAAGGAGCAAAAACGCGCACGCATACCTGTGATCGCGCAAATTTTTGACATGCTCAAAATGGCCTGAAACGTACCCAAATTTGACCACGATTGATTTGGGGAATTTTAAAATTTTGACGCGCGCGTACGTGCGCGTCGTGACCTTTGCATGACCTCTGTTGACATGTCCTGATGACCTGTCATCTGAACTTGATATGATGCAAATATGAATGATTAATGATGATTAGTTGCGATGATATGATCAATAATTTAATTTTACAAAATGGCGCCTAGATGACGTCATCAGGATTTGATGACCTTGAAAAGTTTCGTTTCGCGATTCCACAATAATATCCATACATGACATGAAAATCAAGAAATTTGACAGGCCCGATTTTGAGATAACCTGGCGTCAAAATTTGGCAATAAAAATAAATAAAGTAAAATCTGACGAATATAATAGGTGATCTGTCATATTCATGACAGACCACCTAATAATAAAGGAAAAAAAAAAAAAAAAGGGGTCAAGCCAGGTTTGAACCACCGACCCTAGCGTTACCAGGCAGGTGCGTTATCCAGTCGACCACGATCTTCCGGACAGACAGGGAGCGCAAAACAGGAAACATATTGTCAATGTAAATTGTTGCAAGTACAAAAATGTCATGATGACAAACCTAGTACAAATTCCAGTTTTGAGAATAGTACAAGCTTTAAAATGAAACAATGGACATATTGTCTAAAGGGTACATTCTAAGGTAAAACATATTTAAAAGTTGGCGAGAAAAGACCAATATTTACGTAATTAGAATCAATTTACATGAGTGTTGTGACATCATGAAACAGAAAACACTAATTTTTAGTTCCGACGCCATGTTGATGACGTCACGATGTTTTTAAGGGTCAAATGTGGCATAAAATCATATCTCCAATTCATACTCTATTCGAATAGGAAAAAAAAATTGGGGGTCAACGGACTCCTTGAAGAGCTACAGTGAATTTTATATAGGCATATTTTTGCCCACTTTTGACTTATTTTGCGAGTTTGCACGCGCTTGTAATGCACATTTGAATTGACGCGCATTTGGGTATTATTGGTCGTAAGAGGCTGAATGAGGTATCAAATTAATCAGAAGATCATGGACAGTGAACAGACATAAAATAAATGACGACTCGAAGATGCAAACCGATGGTAGGAGCAAAAACGCGCACGCATACCTGTGAGCGCGCAAATTTTTGACATGCTCAAAATGGCCTGAAACGTACCCAAATTTGACCACGATTGATTTGGGGAATTTTAAAATTTTGACGCGCGCGTACGTGCGCGTCGTGACCTTTGCATGACCTCTGTTGACATGTCCTGATGACCTGTCATCTGAACTTGATATGATGCAAATATGAATGATTAATGATGATTAGTTGCGATGATATGATCAATAATTTAATTTTACAAAATGGCGCCTAGATGACGTCATCAGGATTTGATGACCTTGAAAAGTTTCGTTTCGCGATTCCACAATAATATCCATACATGACATGAAAATCAAGAAATTTGACAGGCCCGATTTTGAGATAACCTGGCGTCAAAATTTGGCAATAAAAATAAATAAAGTAAAATCTGACGAATATAATAGGTGATCTGTCATATTCATGACAGACCACCTAATAATAAAGGAAAAAAAAAAAAAAAAAAAAAGGGTCAAGCCAGGTTTGAACCACCGACCCTAGCGTTACCAGGCAGGTGCGTTATCCAGTCGACCACGATCTTCCGGACAGACAGGGAGCGCAAAACAGGAAACATATTGTCAATGTAAATTGTTGCAAGTACAAAAATGTCATGATGACAAACCTAGTACAAATTCCAGTTTTGAGAATAGTACAAGCTTTAAAATGAAACAATGGACATATTGTCTAAAGGGTACATTCTAAGGTAAAACATATTTAAAAGTTGGCGAGAAAAGACCAATATTTACGTAATTAGAATCAATTTACATGAGTGTTGTGACATCATGAAACAGAAAACACTAATTTTTAGTTCCGACGCCATGTTGATGACGTCACGATGTTTTTAAGGGTCAAATGTGGCATAAAATCATATCTCCAATTCATACTCTATTCGAATAGGAAAAAAAAATTGGGGGTCAACGGACTCCTTGAAGAGCTACAGTGAATTTTATATAGGCATATTTTTGCCCACTTTTGACTTATTTTGCGAGTTTGCACGCGCTTGTAATGCACATTTGAATTGACGCGCATTTGGGTATTATTGGTCGTAAGAGGCTGAATGAGGTATCAAATTAATCAGAAGATCATGGACAGTGAACAGACATAAAATAAATGACTCGAAGATGCAAACCGATGGTAGGAGCAAAAACGCGCACGCATACCTGTGAGCGCGCAAATTTTTGACATGCTCAAAATGGCCTGAAACGTACCCAAATTTGACCACGATTGATTTGGGGAATTTTAAAATTTTGACGCGCGCGTACGTGCGCGTCGTGACCTTTGCATGACCTCTGTTGACATGTCCTGATGACCTGTCATCTGAACTTGATATGATGCAAATATGAATGATTAATGATGATTAGTTGCGATGATATGATCAATAATTTAATTTTACAAAATGGCGCCTAGATGACGTCATCAGGATTTGATGACCTTGAAAAGTTTCGTTTCGCGATTCCACAATAATATCCATACATGACATGAAAATCAAGAAATTTGACAGGCCCGATTTTGAGATAACCTGGCGTCAAAATTTGGCAATAAAAATAAATAAAGTAAAATCTGACGAATATAATAGGTGATCTGTCATATTCATGACAGACCACCTAATAAAAAAGAAAATTCGTAGAAACACAAGAGGTGATCTGTCAATTGACAGATCACCTAAAAAATCATCTTTTCTACCCCAGGAATCGAACCTCCGCCCTCGAGAAAGCAAGTCAAATGCGTTATCCATTGAGCCACGATATTCCCCATAGAGATTACACGTAAGCAATTTTGAAAATTACAATTCCAATTTTGCAAGTGAAATACGGGCATGATCCCGGCATCTGATCCAAAAATGAAGGGCACACTTCCGATAGCCCAGAATCTCAGCTACAACATGTTAAAAGCTCAAGGAAAGCTGACAAGAAAAAATGGAGATATGGCTCACGAAATAGAGGAATGTCGAATCTAGTTTTGGGAAAAAGTCATGTCCCATAGAGATTACACGCAAAATGAGGAAAAATGACATGCTTCTTTTCATCGCTGTTTTACGTAATGATGCGTTCCTCAAAACGAATATTCATGTAACTGAGGAGAAAGAGTACCTTCTAAACTACAACATATCGAAATCTGGGCGAAAAATGATTTATATTCGAGAAGTTACAGCCAAATTTGCATAAATTTGATGACGTCATTTTTGAATAAATGAAATTTTTAGTTTGGGCGCCTATTTGATGACGTCACGAGATAATTTAGGGACAATGGTGACATGAAATCAAATTTACAACTCATAATCTATCGATATATGAAAAAAAAATTGGGGGTCAACGGACTATTTAAAGAGCTACAGTGAATTTGCAATAGGCATGTTTTTGCCCATATATGGCCTATAGTGAGAGCTCGCGCGCACACGTGCTGCAAAGTTTAACGGGTGTTAATTTCGTTATTAATGGTTGTAGAAGGTTGATCAAGGTATCAAATTGCTCAGAATTTTATTAGCAATGCAATGATATTAAAAGAAACGGTTTTTCTGCGTTGCGTTAAGGTGTAACGCGCGGAAACGCGCGCGCATATGTGCGCGCGCGCAAATTTTTGAAATGCTTAAAATGACCTGAAACGTACCCAAAAAATTTTATAGGTCATTTGGACGATTTTTTTACCTTTGACGCGCGCGTACGCGCGCGTCATGACCTCTACATGACCTTTGATGACATTGGCATTTGACCCCTGACATGAAGTTAATGTCATGTAAATATTGTTAATTTTTGATAATTGATAATGAAGATATGATCAAATGAAGAATTTTACAAAATGGCGCGTAGATGACGTCATCATGACCATATGACCTTGAAAAGCTTATTTTGCCGTCTCTATGATAGATTCTATACATGACAAAAAAATCAGCAAAATTGATTCAGCCAATTTCGAGAAAAGTTGGCGACAAAAAATAGGTACAATGAATAAAGATAGGAAGAAAGAAATAAAGAAAATTCTGACGAAATCAATAGGTGATCTGTCATAGACAGACCACCTAAAAACAAGGGAGAAAGAGGGATGATCAAAAAAGAATATTTAAAAACTGTAAAATATCATATGACCCATGAGGGGGTAGTTCCAAAGATATACTAGTTATCATTTAGTCCATTTACATAGTTCAATGATGAGAAGGGGGAGGGGTAAGGAATGGCTTAGTGAGAGAGTGAGTGGTGGGGGAGCAGTGAGTGAGAGAGAGGGAAGCGGAGAGAAGGGTATAGAAAGAGGGGGCAAGGGGAGGCAGAATGTGTAGTTTTCTGTGATGAAACGAATTTCATGAGACAAGGTGGATAGCTAACATAATAATAGCATTAGAAAGAAAACTGTGAAATATAAGACTAATGAGGGGGTGCTTCATAAGACATACCTGTCACCATTGACATGCATTACAAAATTGAAATCTGCTGCATTCTTTGATCCTCCCTTTGAGCTTCCCTTAAAAAAACTCTTGTCTTGCCTATAATTATTATGAATGGATTCACAATAAAATCTATTTTTAGATTACATGTATACAATTACTGCCTCAGCTAAGGAGTTTTAGTCAGTATATTCAATGATTCTGTATGTAGATCTAGTCATTCTTTTAAAATTCTCTTTCCTAATGCTGCTTTATATTACAATATTTCCCCACAATATGTAAATATAATTTTACTGTCTCTTTTCGCTTCATTTGTATATTGTGATTTGATAGTAAAAGGAAATCATGAATTCCTCATGAAAAAAAATCCCAAATAATTCAGCAAGTATTTGATGAATGTTCATAAGGCAATGTCTGGAGTTCCAAAAAACTCACAAACAATACTTTCTGAGCTTATAACTACAAGGAAACAAACCAACAATCAATCTCCTGCCTAGTTGCTCCATCCTACAACATGACAGATATGATGGTAATATCACTTTACAGTTATCCTTTTGTGTAATCTAAGACTCCCAATTTAATGCATGTTCTGACAGCAAACAAGAGACATGGGCCCTGAGAACATGACACATATATTTCACTGAATTAACTCATTGAATGCTGAAATCTGTACTACTCATAGGCAGTGAATAGGGACCACATGGGTCCAGTGGACAACGGGTTAAATGTTCTTTCTTTATTGTGATGATTCTAATTGATTGCCACAAAGACTTGATTAATCCCTATCCATTCAAATATGGAAAATGAGCAAATAATAACTTTACTTGTTTGTATCATTATACTTGTGAAATAATGCCTTCATGCATGAAAATATTTGAGTTGACAACTGTGGATAAAAGATGAAGCAAGCAAGATGGGGGAGGGGTGAAAGAGACAGAAGAACCTACAACCAATAATAATCTTAGATAATTATGAGTTCAATTTCTGTTCCATTAATAAAAAAAAAAGCTAAAGGTTTTCAAATTGAGATAATCTTTCAATATACATGCGATTGCTTTGTAATTGTTATTAATTGATCAAATAACAATGTATCCATAGCTAAATGGAGCACAAGGACAAGATCATTTCCTGTTTCCAGTTAAATCCCCAAAGAGCCATTATTTTTTCTCATATATCAATTATCGCAATATTTATTCATCTACCTACACAGAAAAAAATAGTATAAGGAAAGTCTAGTTCATTTTTGTTTATATTTCTATTGGAGGAGAGGTTGATGAAACTGTATACTAATAGATTATTTCATTATCCTATTATTATTTTTCCAAGAACACCTGCCAATTTCACTCACTGGCCTGTAAAGAGAGAATACAAAAGGCCTACATGTATAAAACTTGAAAAAAAGAAGCTAAAAAATAAGAGGTTGTCAGGACCTAAAATCAGACATAAGCATGTGCAACATGCTAGTGCGCTCATCCATTAAAATGTCATTGCTTCTAGTGTGACGTCATAAAAGTACAATAACAGGATACTGAATATTCATGAGAAGTTGCAATTGAGATTCTTACCGTGTTTATACAGTGACTTGGCTCTGGTGTTTGACTCGCGGGCCGTTCTCAACACGGCAATTTTATGCTGTGTAAATGCAATCGGTTTGATCCGCAAGCAATGTCGAACACGGCTTTTTTGATCCCAAAAATTGTAGGTTTCAACTCGCAAGCCTAGTCAACCTCGCCTATTTTTCATGGGTAGTATAATAGAAAGCCATGTCGAACCCACATGACCTAGGTTAACCATGGCATATATTTGTGACATCTATTCTACTTCCGTTCATGATCCCACAGGCCGTGTCGAACTTGTTTTTTTTTTGTTTCAGTATAAACGCAACACAGTTACCCTCTTCGCAGCATTCAACCCTGCTTGAGGATTCAACACCCAAGCCAAGCCGTGTGTAAACACAGTAATAATCTGCTAACCTAAAGGTACATTTCCTTTGACAAACACCAACTATTAGTCAGAGGACAAATGCATACAAACTGTGTTATACTCTGAGCGGTGTAAACATGTTGAGGGTTATTACAAAATAATCATCCTAATTTCATGATAAATTTGTAGACTATGGGCACAGAAAGTGGGCCAAACTTCATCCGACATGGCCCAACAAAATTATATTATCAGTAACAATACATCAATAAATGCACAATAGCAATAACCACTGCTATAAAAAGTGACTATCATAGTAACTATTCCATCAAATGGTAACCCCTGAAATGCTTGATTCTGATTGGCTGGCGAACATTGTAACCCCTGGATGGCAAAGTTACTGTGATAGTAACTTTTATGCAACAGGCCCTATTGCATACATTCTCTTGAAATTAAAAAAGATATATATTTTTCATTCATTTCAAGAGAACATATGGAACTTTAAAATAAATTGGGGTGTATCATATTTTATACATGCTTGAATATTTATTTACGGTAATGCATCTACACTGATCTAAATAAATCTGTGAGCCAAAATACCCTGTTCTCCATACAGGGTTTCTCTATCTAGTTTCCAGGATAATCTTCCTGTCTGAAAACAAAACAGCTAGAAAGCAGGAAATAATGACAACACAAAATCCTTGACTTATTCTTTGAATAGAATCGGATCCTACATTCTTTTTAGGCTCAGTGGAACCAAATATTGATTTATTGCTGTAAAAAATCTGGAAAGAGTGACTTTCCTTTTAAATATCATATATCATCAAATAATGATAATGAATAAAAGAATAGCACCCCTGTCCTGTACTTCAAATAACAAGACTTGGTTAAACAGAAGCATTAACAATGTCTTACGGCAGAATTTGCACTAAGTTATTGGTGAAAAGTAAAACATGTGATAAAAGTAAAATTATCCTAAATAGAGTAAATTTACTAACCCGAACCAAGTGGATATAAACCTGGAGAGGTTTTGGGATGGAAGAATGATGAAAAATGAAAACCAAGAATGGGGGACATGATTGAACACACCCCTTGTTTTCTCATTTATTGGCGTTAACATTGTCATAACACTTTCAATCATGATTCATGTTGCCATTTGAATTTGGAAACCCACATTGAACACACCCAGAGAGTGATAGAATGATCAAAGATAAAGGAATAGAAAGAGAAGAAATATATTAGAAAACAGCAAGAGAGAGAGAGAGAAGAGAGAGAGAGATTATTTGGGTACGTGTGGTTCAATATAAGAGAGACCGTTTGGGCACGTGTGGTAGACTTTACACACGATCCCTATGGAACCATACATACACACGGGTATGTGTGGTGCAGCGAGGAGAATAACCACCAATGCCCGGGTATTTGTGGTGCAAAGTGCCATTTGAAGCGGTGAAATTTACACGTCTCTCTCGCGCGCGTATGTTTTGGTATAGGTATCGATCGGCCAGCTAGTTTGTTTTCAATTTTGACAGAACGAACGATACCGTTGTTTTCCTTTTTTGAGGATCCAGTTTGTACCTCGATGTCCTGATTTTGTGTCATGATAGATCTTCATCCATATAATCGAAGTAAGTGCATAATATAATTTTCTCCTTTTATTTGGAGTGCTATTATTAGTATTGCGACCCCATTTTGCGGAGTAGCGTTTGACTAGTATCTACACGGACGAGTCCTGGGCTCCGGCCCGCGAAGCGGCCGGGCCGGAGCTCCCTGGTTAGGTATAGCGGAGGGAGGCAGTAGACCTAACTTAAGTATGATGGAGGGCCCCAAGTCTGCGCACCTAACGATTGAGTTAAGATTTAACATGAATTTCTTTGTATTTCACAAGATCTTTCCTTTATTAATGTTCCTTATATTATCATGATTATTAAGTGTATGAAATATCTTGTACAAATTTGAAGGAAATACCGGGTAGGCCTATAGGATTTCCTTGCATTGGCGGCAGAAGCCAAAAAAGATTAGGGGGGTCTACCTGAAATTTTGTGATGGACACATGTAAAAAATTTGAGAACCACAAAAAAAGTCATCAACCTAAATTTTAGGAGGGGAAAAGATACATTTTAAGGGGGTCCACCAGAATTTAGGGGGGGGGACGACGAAGAAAACAAAATTGACAAACAAAAAAAAGAAAAAAGGTTATCAACTAAAAATTTAGGGGGGGCTGTCCCCTCCCCCGTCTATGTTTTCTTGGTACAGTACCTCATGTCTGCGCACCCATTCACTTTGCACGTGATTTAGAGATTTTGATGAAAATGGCTGCATTATGAGGCTGTCAAATGGCCTGCTGCATGAAAGGGTCTTTCGTAGAACCGTTCTACGTAAGAAGGAAATATCGCTCGACTGTTTCATAAAGCCATTTTTGGGGATACGAAGAATGGTCCTTGGAAAGACACCTCAAGGCATGATCTTATTTAGACACTGCCCGCCACCATCAGCATTGAGAGAAAATGCAATTATGGCAAGCCACACTGACATATCACCTTTAAAAATATTGGGGGTCATTCGATTGCAGTCTGATGCATTTTATCTTTGATGGCAGCAAGTCATATGGCTGGCATCAATTTTAAAGCATGTGTTTTTCTCCTGGGTAATCTAGGCCCAAATGATTTATTTAAAATCTGTTTTAATAGTAGAGCGGATAAGCTAAAAAAAAAATCACAACAATTGTGCAAATTTTGACTAAAGCATGAAACTTTTACAAGTATTGGTATATGCCATAAGATTTATTTTAAAGATGGGAGGTAAATTTTCGATGCCATTTTCGGCCGTTGCCATGGCAACTGATTAATTTCTCAAAAATGGCATACATTCCTATGTATTAAAAATATACATATAAATTACCAAAATTATTATTTTCAAGCTCCCAATTGAATACATATAAAATTTAGAAATATTCAAGATCAACAAATTGGTTTAATGCCATGGCAACGGCTTGTTTTCCCCCAGAAAAATAAAAATTTTGATTAAAAACATAGTAGAACATGATTTATCTTTAATTTCCCCTAATTTTAAAGTGTTAAACAAACATAATTTTGTTGCTAAATCTCAAGCTATTGCCATGGCAACCTAATTAACATGTAATTTACAAAAATAACATGGTTGGCAAGACAATGGACAGGTGGAAAATACGATTGGAAATGACTGAATCTGTATGCGTAAGTTTTGACCCTCTCTTTTGACCAAACAAAAAGTGTTCTGCATGAGTTCTTTTTAAAGATAAAACATCTTGTTTCCTTGGTAATACTTGAATTTAATTAAAAAAAACAATGTTGCAAATACCCTGTTGCCATGGCAACAACATATTTCCCATTAGAAAGGTAAAAAGATTGATAAAATGTGGAATACTTGTATGATCATCATTCCATTTTCAATAATTTTAAGGTTGTAATCAAGATATGATTGTGACTAAATTTATGAATTTAACATCTTGAGCCATTGCCATGGCAACCAGATAACATCTAATTAAAAAAACAATAGGGATGACATGGTTATGGATAGGTGAAAAATACAATAAAAATTAACTTATATGTACATGCATGAGGTTTTGCCTAATCAATTAATTTAGGGGAAATAATACAGTGAGTGTTCTGCATGAACTAATTAAAATTAATCCGTTGCCATGGCAACTGCCGAAAATGGCGTCAAAAAATTTACCTCCCCTCTTTAAAATGATTCTTACGGCATATACCAATACTTGTGAAAGTTTCATGCCTTAGTCATAATTGCACAATTGTTCAGCTTATCCGCTCTACTATAATTATGTCAACAAAGCAAATACAATAGGTCTGACCCTCGAACCGCTTCGTGAATCGTTTTGAAGATGAATTTATAGATAAAAATCAATATTTAATAAATACTGAAATTTAATACTTGATTATAAATAATAATTAATATTATGATTATTTATAATCACATGTTAAACTTGAGTATTTGTTAATAATACATGATTATAAATAATTATTATTACAATGATTATTTGTAATCACGTATTAAATTTCAGTATTGTTTAAATAAGTTTTATATTTAAATTGTTCTTCAAAACAGCATTTTGTCACATCGCTAATCGAATGTACGTCATAACGAAGCGGTTCAAGGGTCTGGCCTAGTGTATCTGCTTTGTTGACGGGATCTAGACGAGATCGGTCTGGTAAGAAACTTCTCATTTTTTTACATTCATTAATGAAATAATTTTATACCTTCATACGTATTAGGTGTTTGAAGGTTCAAATATCAATAAAAAAATCACACTTATAAACCAATTTCACCCTGTAAATAAGGATTTCCTAAGGAAATCCATCCAGCTGTGGAGTTCTTGCTTATGCGTGTATGGAAAAAGTTTCAAGGCTCCATGATGAAGAAGTATATGCCAAAATATTGAAAAATATGTAGTCATCAAGGCTAATCCAGCCTTCGCCAAAGGGGGGGGGGGCGGAATCTTGTTTCAGCCATAGTTTACCCGATCGACCACTTGAAGAAGATATTTGTGTCTTTCTTTGAAGGGGTAGTCCTAATAGTCAATTAGCTTTATTATAAATCAACATAAATAAATAATATCATAATCCTTATTCATATGATGCAAGAGCGAAGCGCAAGCTAGATTTTTTGGAAATTTTATATATTTTCCTGAAATTTAAACAATGTGGGTTATGTTTGTTATCCTGAAAATGATGTACGTGTATTCAACTAAATAATTACTATGACCATGAAGCGCGCGCAAAAATGAACTGATAGGAAAGGTACCTGTTAAAGGCTGCTTGCAGTTAGCCATGAAGTTGTTACACATTTAAACAATTAAATGATGCAAGCACGAATCACGAGCTGAAATTTTCACCTAAAGAATGGAAATTCTAAGCACTTTTTTATACGCCCGTCTTGACAGGACGTATTACGGTATCACGCTCGGTGTCCGTCCGTCTGTCTGTCCGTCCGTTAACTTTTCCTTGTAAACGTGATTACTTCAGTTTAACTTAACCTAGGCTCATATAATTTGTGTGTATGATACTAGCATGGATCCAAGCAAGCCCATTGATTTTGAGGTCAAAAGGTCAAAGGTCAAGGTCACAGTGACCTATTTCATTGTACCCTTCTGCAGTCCTTGTAAACGTGATAATTTCAGTTAAGCTTAACCTCGGCTCATATCATTTGGGATGTATAATACTAGCATGGATCCAAGCAAGCCTAATGATTTTGAGGTCAAAAGGTCAAAGTCACAGTGACCTATTTTCATTGTACCCTTCTGCAGTCCTTGTAAACGTGATAACTTAAGTTGAAATTAACCTAGACTCATATAATTTGGTGTGTATGATACTAGCATTGATCCCAGGAAGCCTAATGATTTTGAGGTCAAAGGTGAAGTCGCCATCTTCCACTTTTCTTGCTTGACCAAAAGCTCTTTATGAAACCTAACTCCACAACTGTAAAGTCGCTTCTCAATCAAACGTTGATGGTAAATGGACTTTGGGGATCTGCATGTTATGCTCCAGTCGGAGGTCACATGGTAAGGTCAAAGGTAATTTTCAGGTCAACGTTAAAGTTTACATGCAAGACTCTCTCATGCCACCTAATTCCGCAACTGTACGTAAGTCACCTTTCAATCAAACTTGGATGGTAGCTCAACCATGGGGACCTGCATGTTATGCTGCAGTCGGAGGTCACGTGGGAAGGTCAAAGTCATTTTCAGGTCAGCGTTAAAGTTTACATGCAAGACTCTCTTATAACACCTAACTCCGCAACTGTAAAGTCGCTTCTCAATCAAACTTGGTTGGTAGATGGACTTGGGGGACCTACATGTTATGCTGCTGTACATCATGTCAGAGGTCACATGGTAAGGTCAAAGGTCATTTTCAGGTCAACGTTAATGTTTGCATGCAAAATTCTCTTCTGACACCTAACTTGAGGAATTGTCATCATAACTTTACAAGTTTATGGATCTTGTTCATGAAACTTGGACATAAGACAACCATGTTACCCTGAATATCATGTTCCAGTTTCAGGTCACATGACCAAGGTCAAATGTCACTTCGGGTCAACGAAATTTGGCAATGTTGGGGATATTTGAGGAACTGTCATCATAACTTCAAAACTATATGGATCCGGCTAGTTCATGAAACTTGGATAGAACAGCAATCAGGTACCCTTGAACATCCTGTGCAAGTTTCAGGTCACATGAGTAAGGTCAAAGGTCATTTAGGGTCTACAAACTTTGGTAATGTTGGGGATATTTGTGGAACTGTCATCATAACTTTAGAAGTTTATAGATCTAGTTCATGAAACTTGGACGTAAGAGCAGCAATATATCCTTGAAAACCCTGTGCACATTTCTGGAAAATGGCCAAGATCAAAGGTAATGCAAAGGTCAATGAACTCTGAAGAACTTTGAAGAAAAAAAACAAACTTAAAAGAGGGTAGGGTCATTTAGGGACAAAGAACGTTGGCCAAATTGGAGGTATCTGTTCAATTACCATCATAACTTTGAAAATTTATGGATCTTGTTCATGAAACTTGAACATGATAGTAATCAAGTATCACTGAACATCCTGTGCAAGTTTCAGGTCACATGATTAAGGTCAAAGGTCATTTAGGGTCAATGAATTTGGGGTATTCGTTGAATTCCCATCATAACTTTGAAAATTTATAGATCTTGTTCATGAAACTTAAACATGATAGTAATGAAGTATCACTGAACATCCCGTCCGAGTTTCAGGTCACATGGTCAAGGTCAAAGGTCATTTAGGGTCAATGAAATTTGGCCATATTGGGGGGTATTTGTTGAATTACCATCATATCTCTGTAAGTGTATTTGTTTAGTTCATAAAACATGGACATAAGAGTAACCAAGTATTACTGAACATAATGTGCAAGTTTCAGGTCACATGACTAATAAGGTCAAAGGTCATTTAGGGTTTACAAACTTTGGTAATGTTGGGGATATTTGTGGAACTGTCATCATAACTTTAGAAGTTTATGGATCTAGTTCATGAAACTTGGACATAAGAGCAGCAATGTATCCTTGAATACCCTGTGCACATTTCTGGAAAATGGCCAAGATCAAAGGTAATGCAAAGGTCAGTGAACTCTGTCCATGTTGGGAGTATGTTTTGAATTGGCATCATAATTTAGAAAGTTTATGGATTTACCTCATGAAACATCAATATAAGGGTAGATAAACAGTGCAAACAATTGACCCTTTAACCGCTTCGCTTTGATATGACGTAGCTTTGATAAGCTATGATACGAAGTGCCGATTTGAAGACAATTCATGAATTACAATTATTTTTTTTTAAATAATGAAATTTGAATATTGATTGAGAATAATTATAAGAATAAACCATAACTTCCCTAAAAAATCCTACAGTTTTCCAAATGCCTCATTTCGCCAGCCATAGGCCTGTTAGAAAGGGATCCTGCCTATTCAAAAAGCTGCATGTATGCACTAAATTTCTCATCATGCAAAAAAAACCTATAATTTCTTGTGCCTTAATTTCTTTTTAAGAATTCATATTATTAAAAAGACAAAATTGAAGAGACATAAACTGCGAACAGTTGATGGATTTTCTGCATTAATTTGTTCCTCACACTGACACTGCTGTCATAGCTCCATGAAGAAATTGAACATTGAAATTGCATGCAATGAGTGGCACATGCGAAGATTTAAAGGCCCTTAATATACCATATATTTTACCTCTTGCATGTGCTGTGGCTGAGACATGTACGTGTACTTGTAAATTTTGCAATTTATTAGCATGATTGTGGTGAAACATTTGAACTATTTCACTTTTTTTTTCATTTTCTGCAGCCCTGGTAGAAGTATTATCATCAGATGCATTAGAACCAGCTTTATTTCATCTTTGGTCTTCATACCATCATTCAGACTCTCAGCTGTACCATTATAGGTGGATTGGAAGATCAATATCATGCAGTTAAATTGGTGATTACAAATTTATCACTTTTGGAAGGGATTTTTATTATTCTATTATTCCTATTAATTGTACATGAATGATAAGCTTGTTTCGATCTAGTTTACAGTTTCAGCATATAGGGAAAAACGGGGTACTGTATTTTGCATGTTAGAATAGATATTGTAGAAATAAGTACCTTGGGCAGTATTCTGAGGTCATTTTATCTTTGAAATATTTTGTTATATCTCTTAAAATGAAATTGGTATTCTGAGATGACATTATATCTCTCAGATAAAATTTAACGTTTCATCTTACGTAACAGTCCCTGCGTAGACCTACCCATCGCATATCTGGGTATTGCAACGCAGATGATGTGCTTGCGCCAAAGCTACTTTGAAGAAAAAAACAAGCTTAAAAGAGGGTAGGGTCATTTAGGGACAAAGGACGTTGGCCAAATTGGAGGTATCTGTCCAATTACCATCATAACTTTGAAAATTTATGGATCTTGTTCATGAAACTTGAACATGATAGTAATCAAGTATCACGAACATCCTGTGCAAGTTTCAGGTCACATGATTAAGGTCAAAGGTCATTTAGGGTCAATGAAATTTGCCCATATTGGGGGGTATTTGTTTAGTTTATAAAACATGGACATAAGAGTAACCAAGTATTACTGAACATAATGCGCAAGTTTCAGGTCACATGACTAATAAGGTCAAAGGTCATTTAGGGTTTACAAACTTTGGTAATGTTGGGGATATTTGTTGAACTGTCATCATAACTTTAGAAATTTATGGATCTAGTTCATGAAACTTGGACATAAGAGCAGCAATGTATCCTTGAATACCCTGTGCACATTTCTGGAAAATGGCCAAGATCAAAGGTAATGCAAAGGTCAATGAACTCTGAAGAACTTTGAAGAAAAAAACAAACTTAAAAGAGGGTAGGCTCATTTAGGGACAAAGAAAGTTGGCCAAATTGGAGGTATCTGTTCAATTACCATCATAATTTTGAAAATTTATGGATCTTGTTCATGAAACTTGAACATGATAGTAATCAAGTATCACTGAACATCCTGTGCAAGTTTCAGGTCACATGATTAAGGTCAAAGGTCATTTAGGGTCAATGAATTTGGGGTATTCGTTGAATTCCCATCATATCTCTGTAAGTGTATTAGTTTAGTTTATAAAACATGGACATAAGAGTAACCAAGTATTACTGAACATAATGTGCAAGTTTCAGGTCAGATGACTATAAGGTCAAAGGTCATTTAGGGTTTACAAACTTTGATAATGTTGGGGATATTTGTGGAACTGTCATCATAACTTTAGAAGTTTATGGATCTAGTTCATGAAACTTGGACATAAGAGCAGCAATGTATCCTTGAATACCCTGTGCACATTTCTGGAAAATGGCCAAGATCAAAGGTAATGCAAAGGTCAATGAACTCTGAAGAACTTTGAAGAAAAAAACAAACTTAAAAGAGGGTAGGCTCATTTAGGGACAAAGAAAGTTGGCCAAATTGGAGGTATCTGTTCAATTACCATCATAATTTTGAAAATTTATGGATCTTGTTCATGAAACTTGAACATGATAGTAATCAAGTATCACTGAACATCCTGTGCAAGTTTCAGGTCACATGATTAAGGTCAAAGGTCATTTAGGGTCAATGAATTTGGGGTATTCGTTGAATTCCCATCATATCTCTGTAAGTGTATTAGTTTAGTTTATAAAACATGGACATAAGAGTAACCAAGTATTACTGAACATAATGTGCAAGTTTCAGGTCACATGACTAATAAGGTCAAAGGTCATTTAGGGTTTACAAACTTTGGTAATGTTGGGGATATTTGTGGAACTGTCATCATAACTTTAGAAGTTTATGGATCTAGTTCATGAAACTTGGACATAAGAGCAGCAATGTATCCTTGAATACCCTGTGCACATTTCTGGAAAATGGCCAAGATCAAAGGTAATGCAAAGGTCAATGAACTCTAAAGAACTTTGAAAAAAAAAAAAACTTAAAAGAGGGTAGGGTCATTTAGGGACAAAGAAAGTTGGCCAAATTGGAGGTATCTGTTCAATTACCATCATAACTTTGAAAATTTATGTATCTTGTTCATGAAACTTGAAGATGATAGTAATCAAGTATCACTGAACATCCCGTCCGAGTTTCAGGTCACATGGTCAAGGTCACAGGTCATTTAGGGTCAATGAAATTGGCCATATTGGGGGTATTTGTTGAATTACCATCATACCTCTGTAAGTGTATTTGTTTAGTTCATAAAACATGGACATAAGAGTAACCAAGTATTACTGAACATCCTGTGCCAGTTTCAGGTCACATGATTAAGGTCAAAGGTCATTTAGTGTCAATGAAATTTGCCCATATTGGGGGGTATTTGTTGAATTACCATCATATCTCTGTAAGTGTATTTGTTTAGTTCATAAAACATCGACATAAGATTAACCAAGTATTACTGAACATATTGTGCAAGTTTCAGGTCACATGACTAATAAGGTCAAAGGTCATTTAGGGTTTACAAACTTTGGTAATGTTGGGGATATTTGTGGAAGTGTCATCATAACTTTAGAAGTTTATGAATCTAGTTCATGAAACTTGGACATAAGAGCAGCAATGTATCCTTGAATACCCTGTGCACATTTCTGGAAAATGGCCAAGATCAAAGGTAATGCAAAGGTCAATGAACTCTGTCCATGTTGGGAGTATGTTTTGAATTGGCATCATAATTTAGAAAGTTTATGGATTTACCTCATGAAACATCAACATAAGGGTAGATAAACAGTGCAAACAATTGACCCTTGAACCGCTTCGCTTTGATATGACGTAGCTTTGATAAGCTATGTTACGAAGTGCTGATTTGAAGACAATTCATGAATTACAATTTTTTTTTAAATAATGAAATTTGAATATTGATTGAGAATAATTATAAGAATAAACCATAACTTCCCTGAAAAATCCTACAGTTTTCCAAATGCCTCATTTCGCCAGCCATAGGCCTGTTTGAAAGGGATCCTGCCTATTCAAAAAGCTACATGTATGCACTATATTTTTCATCATGCACAAAAAAACCCCTATAATTTCTTGTGCCTTAATTTAGTTTTAAGAATTCATATTATTAAAAAGACAAAATTGAAGAGACATAAACTGCGAACAGTTGATGGATTTTCTGCATTAATTTGTTCCTCACACTGACACTGCTGTCATAGCTCCATGAAGAAATTGAACATTGAAATTGCATGCAATGAGTGGCACATGCGAAGATTTAAAGGCCCTTAATATACCATATATTTTACCTCTTGCATGTGCTGTGGCTGTGACATGTACGTGTACTTGTAAATTTTGCAATTGATTAGCATGATTGTGGTGAAACATTTGAACTATTTCACTTTTTTTCATTTTTTGCAGCCCTGGTAGAAGTATTATCATCAGATGCATTAGAACCAGCTTTATTTCATCTTTGGTCTTCATACCATCATTCAGACTCTCAGCTGTACCATTATAGGTGGGTTAAAAGATCAATATTCATGCAGTTAAAATGGTGATTACAAATTTATCACTTTTGGAAGGGATTTTTATTATTTTATTATTCTTATTAAATGTACATGAATGATAAGCTTGTTTGGATCTAGTTTACAATTTCAGCATATAGGGAAAAACGGGGTAAGTTCTGACCCTGTATTTTGCATGTTAGAATTGATATTGTAGAAATAAGTACCTTGGGCAGTATTCTGAGGTCATTTTATCTTTTATCTTTGAAATATTTTGTTATATGTCTTAAAATGAAATTGGTATTCTGAGATGACATTTTATCTCTCAGATAAAATTTAACATTTCATCTTACGTAACAGTCCCTGCGTAGACATACCCATCGCATATCTGGGTATTGCAACGCAGATGATGTGCTTGCGCCCAAGCTACTTTGAAGAAAAAAAAACAAGCTTAAAAGAGGGTAGGGTCATTTAGGGACAAAGGACGTTGGCCAAATTGGAGGTATCTGTTCAATTACCATCATAACTTTGAAAATTTAAGGATCTTGTTCATGAAACTTGAACATGATAGTAATCAAGTATCACGAACATCCTGTGCAAGTTTCAGGTCACATGATTAAGGTCAAAGGTCATTTAGGGTCAATGAAATTTGGCTGAAAAATCCTACAGTTTTCCAAATGCCTCATTTCGCCAGCCATAGGCCTGTTTGAAAGGGATCCTGCCTATTCAAAAAGCTACATGTATGCACTATATTTTTCATCATGCACAAAAAACCCTATAATTTCTTGTGCCTTTTTTTAGTTTTAAGAATTCATATTATTAAAAAGACAAAATTGAAGAGACATAAACTGCGAACAGTTGATGGATTTTCTGCATTAATTTGTTCCTCACACTGACACTGCTGTCATAGCTCCATGAAGAAATTGAACATTGAAATTGCATGCAATGAGTGGCACATGCGAAGATTTAAAGGCCCTTAATATACCATATATTTTACCTCTTGCATGTGCTGTGGCTGTGACATGTACGTGTATTTGTAAATTTTGCAATTGATTAGCATGATTGTGGTGAAACATTTGAACTATTTCACTTTTTTTCATTTTTTGCAGCCCTGGTAGAAGTATTATCATCAGATGCATTAGAACCAGCTTTATTTCATCTTTGGTCTTCATACCATCATTCAGACTCTCAGCTGTACCATTATAGGTGGATTGAAAGATCAATATTTATGCAGTTAAAATGGTGATTACAAATTTATCACTTTTGGAAGGGATTTTTATTATTTTATTATTCTTATTAAATGTACATGAATGATAAGCTTGTTTGGATCTAGTTTACAATTTCAGCATATAGGGAAAAACGGGGTAAGTTGTGACCCTGTATTTTGCATGTTAGAATTGATATTGTAGAAATAAGTACCTTTATTTTGGGGTCATTTTATCTTTTATCTTTGAAATATTTTGTTTTATCTCTTAAAATGAAATTGGTATTCTGAGATGACATTTTATCTCTCAGATAAAATTTAACATTTCATCTTACGTAACAGCCCCTGCGTAGACATACCCATCGCATATCTGGGTATTGCAACGCGGATGATGTGCTTGCGCCCAAGCTACTTTGAAGAAAAAAAACAAACTTAAAAGAGGGTAGGGTCATTTAGGGACAAAGAACGTTGGCCAAATTGGAGGTATCTGTCCAATTACCATCATAACTTAGAAAATGTATGGATCTTGTTCATGAAACTTGAACATGATAGTAATCAAATATCACTTAACATCCTGTGCAAGTTTCAGGTCACATGATTAAGGTCAAAGGTCATTTAGGGTCAATGAATTTGGGGTATTCGTTGAATTCCCATCATAACTTTGAAAATTTATGGATCTTGTTCATTAAACTTGAACCTGATAGTAATCACGTATCACTGAACATCCCGTTCGAGTTTCAGGTCACATGGTCAAGGTCAAAGGTCATTTAGGGTTAATGAAATTTGGCCATATTGGGGGTATTTGTTTAATTACCATCATATCTCTGTAAGCGTATTTGTTTAGTTCATAAAACATGGACATAAGAGTAACCAAGTATTACTGAACATAATGTACAAGTTTCAGGTCACATGACTAATAAGGTCAAAGGTCATTTAGTGTTTACAAACTTTGGTAATGTTGGGGATATTGTGGAACTGTCATCATAACTTTAGAAGTTTATGGATCTAGTTCATGAAACTTGGACATAAGAGCAGCAATGTATCCTTGAATACCCTGTGCACATTTCTGGAAAATGGCCAAGATCAAAGGTAATGCAAAGGTCAATGAACTCTGTCCATGTTGGGAGTATGTTTTGAATTGGCATCATAATTTAGAAAGTTTATGGATTTACCTCATGAAACATCAACATAAGGGTAGATAAACAGTGCAAACAATTGACCCTTGAACCGCTTCGCTTTGATATGACGTAGCTTTGATAAGCTATGTTACGAAGTGCTGATTTGAAGACAATTCATGAATTACAATTTTTTTTTTAAATAATGAAATTTGAATATTGATTGAGAATAATTATAAGAATAAACCATAACTTCCCTGAAAAATCCTACAGTTTTCCAAATGCCTCATTTCGCCAGCCATAGGCCTGTTTGAAAGGGATCCTGCCTATTCAAAAAGCTACATGTATGCACTATATTTTTCATCATGCACAAAAAAACCCTATAATTTCTTGTGCCTTAATTTAGTTTTAAGAATTCATATTATTAAAAAGACAAAATTGAAGAGACATAAACTGCGAACAGTTGATGGATTTTCTGCATTACTTTGTTCCTCACACTGACACTGCTGTCATAGCTCCATGAAGAAATTGAACATTGAAATTGCATGCAATGAGTGGCACATGCGAAGATTTAAAGGCCCTTAATATACCATATATTTTACCTCTTGCATGTGCTGTGGCTGTGACATGTACGTGTACTTGTAAATTTTGCAATTGATTAGCATGATTGTGGTGAAACATTTGAACTATTTCACTTTTTTTTCATTTTTTGCAGCCCTGGTAGAAGTATTATCATCAGATGCATTAGAACCAGCTTTATTTCATCTTTGGTCTTCATACCATCATTCAGACTCTCAGCTGTACCATTATAGGTGGGTTAAAAGATCAATATTCATGCAGTTAAAATGGTGATTACAAATTTATCACTTTTGGAAGGGATTTTTATTATTTTATTATTCTTATTAAATGTACATGAATGATAAGCTTGTTTGGATCTAGTTTACAATTTCAGCATATAGGGAAAAACGGGGTAAGTTCTGACCCTGTATTTTGCATGTTAGAATTGATATTGTAGAAATAAGTACCTTGGGCAGTATTCTGAGGTCATTTTATCTTTTATCTTTGAAATATTTTGTTATATGTCTTAAAATGAAATTGGTATTCTGAGATGACATTATATCTCTCAGATAAAATTTAACATTTCATCTTACGTAACAGTCCCTGCGTAGACATACCCATCGCATATCTGGGTATTGCAACGCGGATGATGTGCTTACGCCCAAGCTACTTTGAAGAAAAAAAACTTAAAAGAGGGTCGGGTCATTTAGGGACAAAGAACGTTGGCCAAATTGGAGGTATCTGTTTAATTACCATCATAACTTTGAAAATTTATGGATCTTGTTCATGAAACTTGAACATGATAGTAATCAAGTATCACTAAACATCCCGTCCGAGTTTCAGGTCACTTGGTCAAGGTCAAAGGTCATTTAAGGTCAATGAACTTTTGCCATATTGGGGGTATTTGTTGAATTACCATCATATCTCTGTAAGTGTATTTTTTTAGTTCATAAAACATGGACATAAGAGTAACCAAGTATCACTGAACATCTTGTGCGTGTTTCAGGTCACATGATCAAAATCAAAGGTAATTTTTGGTCATTGAACTTTGGCCATCTTAGAGGTAATTGTTAGATCGCTGTCGTAACTTTAAAAGTTAATATATAGTGTGTACCAAAAAAAGTTTACACTTAAGAAAAAATCTTGTGAAGTCATACATTTGTAATATCCAGAAGATTTTTCATCATTTTAACATTGGTACATTTTAATTTAAGCAAATGATGATAAAACTGTCAAAAATATTTCCGCTTGAGTGAGCACCACTTACTTTTGAAAAGTTAGTGAAAAATGATTTGCGCAGAACTTTGAAATAGTTCTGCGAATAAAAGTAGACCTTAATCATGAATAACACGTGGAATTTAGCTAGTAAAATTGATTTGAAGATATATTTTACCTGTTTAACTTGTTTCTTTACCCAAACCATTTTGAGGAATGCATTGCGCCCCACTCCACTCCACACAACGAGGCCATCGGGACGATATTTGCTTTACACTGAGGTGTGATTTACATGAAATGGCTTGGGCTTGATATTCATTTTGTTAATCATTGCCAAGTTTGGAAAAAGTGTGGAGAAACAAGTATTAAATAAAAAATGAAATGATAAAAAAATGCTAGAGATGTATGATATAAACTTTGGTTCAGATTCAGTTATGTCCTCAGATCCAGCAGGCACAAAAAGGTAAAAAGTTGTGTATACTAAGTGTTAAAATTTCAATTTGGGTGGCAAAATTGTTAGAAAATGCTTGAATTCAATTGATTAAAAGTGCAAGGGAAATATGTGAAAAATGTTTCGCAGGTTAAGTTTGATTTCAACCTTTCCTCTTGACACAGCGTATAAATGGCCATTTCTGCGCGAACTCATTTCTGCGAGCTTTTCAAAAATGGACAGTGCTCACTCAAGTGTAACATTCTGTCAAAACTTACTTTCATTGGATAGATGAGACTCAAACCGTGGATTGTTTGTGAAAATATTACCCACATGTTGTATATTTTTTTATATATACACTGTAGTGTATAAAATGTGGATAAAGGGGTAATCAAGTATCACTGACACATTTTAGGTCACATGATCAAGGTCAAATGTCAATGAACGTAAGAATTGTATCATATTATATTGCCCCCCCCTCCTCCTCCAGACCTCAAGACCTCCGCAGAAGTCCAGTTTTATTAGGGTGAAGAATGTTTGCTCTTTTGTGCATGTAATTATGTAGAAAAGGTTATTTTTTTTCCTCTTCTGTTAATTTTTGCAGATGCTGTAAGTAGAAATGGAAGGTGTCCATCCCTCTGAACTGCCTTATACCTGCCTGCACCCAGTCATCTTGGCGTCTACATGCTCAAATATTTTTAATAAGAAATTTCCTGTCGACCTCCTTTCATAGCGCTATATTGGAACCTGCTCCCTACCAGTCTTACATCAAACAGATAGGAAAAATAAAGGGGAAGTACCTTTAAATTTTAAATACTTCTCTGTGATGCAGCTTTCTCCGCTACTGCTCCAAGGCCATGGAATTAGCTCCTTCCTCTTCAAATCGTCAAAAACCTTGGATCAAGTCAATTCGTGATCATCTTTGCTCTGGACTTGGAACAGAACTGTCACTGCCTGGTAATTTTTAAACATTTTTAATCTCCTGCGCTGACTAGGATGGCATCTCAAAGCGCTTTGTATCTCACAAAAAAGGTGTTGTGTAAATGTAAATAGACATTGAGGTCAAGCATAGGGGTAGCCACAGATGTGGCCTTTGGATTACTTTTCAACAAAGCTGAAAAATTCATCAAATTAGGACAAGGGATAATAAAGTAATAAATGACATTCTAAGTTCTGCATTATTTTGGTGAAAAAGCTCTGAGCTTTATCAGTGTTGTAGTCAAGGCATATACCTACAAGGCCAAGGCAAAGGCTTTAATATTCAATGCCAAGGCTTCAATACCCAAGTCCAAGGTAATAAATAAAAAAGTTATTGAATTTTTAATTGTAACAGAGCCTGATCAGTTCCTGAAAGATGGACTTGTAAAGATTTATTGAAATTTGTCATTTATGTGTACTATGGTTCATTACAAAGAGTATCATTTAAATTATGTTAATAGAATTTTGTTGCCATGGCTACCCACTAAAGATAGAATACATTAAATATCCAATGTCACGGTCGGACAGAATAGAAATGGGTTTCTACACTTGTCAGTGATCTTTTGTTGTCCGTCTAAACGAAACAATGCTGCCAATTCATTTTCATTGCAGATGTTAATCTAATATAAAAGGGGTGGTCCAGGCTGAATATATTTATGTATGAATACACAGAGTAGAATTCACTTAGCAAAACACTAAAAATTTCATCAAAATCGGATAACAAATAATAAAGTTATTGAAGTTTAAAGTTTAGCAATATTTTGTGAAAACAGTTGTAATGAATATTCATTAGGTGAACTGATGATGTCACATCTCCACTTTCCGTTTTCTTATGTTATTACATAAAATCATATTTTTTATCATTATTTCATACTTGTGGGAATAATATGTCTCCATCATAATGAAATAATTTGCAGCCATAAATATCTAATGCACTAAATCAGTTGTCAATCCAATTTTTCTAGTTCTTAGAGGAAAAAAATTGAATAAACCTAATTTCATATAATAAAATACAAAAGAACACATTGTCACATTGAAAATGCATTTATTTTATTTATTTTCCTCAGCAAAGCTTGCTTATTCAACTAAGTTTCACTCCACTGCCAGGTTGCTAAGAGACAAGGAGTAGATCTTATGCAAGAGTGAGTAGGAGATGAGAGAAGTGTGTCTGAGATTCCTTTTGCTAGAATTGAATTGAGATAATTTGCATTTCTATTGTGTGTGGTGTCCAGGGTGGTAGACTTGTATAGGTCCCTTTTAGTGAGCTCAGTGAGCCTTTCTTTTTAAACAGCTGCTTAAGATACTTTTGGGGAAATTGCAAAATTGGGAGGAGACCCCAGAAGTTTGTCACTAGTTTTCTGGCATTGCATCTTGGAGACTGTGTAACACATACCTATGCAATTTTGGGGGAGTCGCCATTTTATCTGCCATCTTGATAATATTTTAATTTCAACTTTGATCAGAAAAGCAGCCTTTTTTGTTTGATATTGGCTGGAACTTTTAGATACCTGTATGAGGTCAGATATAGCTGAAATTATGCTGTATTTTTATGCCTGTATTGAAGAAGCCATCGGTAAGTTAATCTGTGATTTCTTAATTCTTTTATAAAAGAAAACAAAAAAAGAAATGGATTGAAAGACTTCAGAGATGATTTGAAATGTAGATGTAAATCTTTATCAACCTTATGAAATAGTTGTGAGGAAGAATATAAGTATCATTAAAGGATGTTATTCTACAAGTTTATGTGACAGTGAATTCATACTTTATAAAATTATATTCTTGAATGTGATTTGACCCTTAAGAGTAAATGTTCAAACAAGTTTTTATCAGTTATAGTATGACATGAAAATGACCTCCAGTTGATGTTACTGTTAGGACATATCGCAGAGAGATTCTTGGTTTTGTCTTTAATTTTAGATGGTTCTAAGATCGGGATATATTCCAAGACCGGATATTTTCCAGGATCGGGACATTTCCCAAGACCGGGTTGCTTTTGAGACTGGTGAATTGTTTTAAGCTGAACATTATAAACTGCTGACTCCTGAGGTTTTCGGTCAACATGTCATCTGACAGATACGTTGTAAATAGCAGTGAGAGAGGTAGCAGGAGACTTTTCGTTAAATTTGAACTAGCTTTCTAAATACCAGAAAGTCTTATAAATTGACATTTCAGAAAATAGACATTGATTATGAAGATGACTGAACATGAACAGTTTGATAGAAGAGTTTATTATAATTTGGATCCTTGTAAGATGTGATGTCGATTAATATTGAGAAGATTTTATTTGAATTTGAATCCATGTACTTAGATATGTCGATTGACAGAGTTTTGAGCTGGAGTTTAGGTGCATAATTTTTTTTAAGCTCAAGTTCAGGAGTTAGAAGGATTTTGAAATGTTATGAAAAAAAAGTTGTTATATGGGATACAAAGTGGTGAGCATAGAATTCTATGAAGGTGGATTAATGCAGGATCCATTCATAGGATTTTTGGTAGTCGTTATTGTGAAAACAAAATGAAACAAAGTTAAAGGTTAAATTGATATTTCTGGAAGAAATTTTGCAGGTAAAAAATGTGATACACTGGACGTTGAAGTTAGTGATTAGATCAGTGCAGGATCTTTTCAGTTATATTGGAGTTAGAGGCAGATCGAGAGTTGAATATTATAGCTTGGGTCAATGCAGGATCCTTTGATTGTAAACTTGTGAATCAGAGCTTTTCAGAACACTTTATCATTTATAGGTGTTAGTTTTATTTCCCTTTTAAACTTCATACGTTGGTCAACATTGAACTTCAAAGAGAGATATGTTGATATTGGAGTTTTGTATACTGAAATAAATTGTAAATTGTGATTTGTTATATATTGAGTTTTACTTGAATTTTATTTGGAGTCCGCCCATGTAACAGGGGCAACTTGATTTAACCTGTATATTCCAGGTGTTTAGGGAGGAATTACTATTTCATATGAGGAAGAAATTTGAATATTATCATATAATGAAAAAAAAGAACAAGTGAGTGGATGGCATCAGCGGTCTCCTCATTTGCATACCGAACAGATTGTGCATATGGGATCACCGTTTTGAGATATTAAGTGAAACTTTAAATTGTAATAATTTAAAAAGCGATTTTGATGAAATTTGCAGTGTTTTTCTTGTTGGGTTTATTCTTTTTATTCAAATTGTTTTTTTTTTAGGTGGACTTGTTCTTTAAAGATGAATCTATTTATGAACTTGTGCTCCGGGCTGAAAATATTTATATCAAAATAAATAGAGTAAAATTCACAGAGCAAAATGCTGAAAATGTCATGAAAATCAGGTATTAAATAAAAAAGTTATTGAATTTTTAATTGTAACAGAGCCTGATCAGTTCCTGAAAGATGGACTTGTAAAGATTTATTGAAATTTGTCATTTATGTGTACTATGGTTCATTACAAAGAGTATCACTTAAATTATGTTAATAGACTTTTGTTGCCATGGTTACCCACTAAAGATAGAATACATTAAATATTCAATGTCAAGGACGGACAGAAAAGAAATGGGTTTCTACACTTGTCAGTGATCTTTTGTTGTCCGTCTAAACGAAACAATGCTGCCAATTCATTTTCATTGCAGATGTTAATCTAATATTAAAGGGGTGGTCCAGGCTGAAATGGTTTATGTCTGAATACACAGAGTAGAATTCACTTAGCAAAACACTAAAAATTTCATGAAAATCGGATAACAAATAATAAAGTTATTGCAGTTTAAAGTTTAGCAATATTTTGTGAAAACAGTTGTAATGAATATTCATTAGGCGAGCTGATGATGTCACATCTCCACTTTCCGTTTTCTTATGTTATTACATAAAATCATATTTTTTTCATTATTTCATACTTGTGTGAATATGTCTCCCTCATAATGAAATAATTTGCAGCCATAAATATCTAATGCACTAAATCAGTTGTCAATCCAATTTTTCTAGTTCTTAGAGGAAAAAATTTGAATAAACCTAATTTCATATAATAAAATACAAAAGAACAAGTGGAGATGTGACATCATCAGCCCACCTAATATTCATGACGACTGTTTTTACAAAATATTACTAAACTTTAAAAATTCAATAACTTTGCTATTTGTTGTCCGATTTTGAAGAAATTTTCGGCATTTTGATCAGTGAATTGTACTCTATTTAGGAAGCTATAAATATTTTCAACCTGGACCACCCCTTTAAGTTTACTTCCCTGACATAATTTTAATAGGACAACAAGTTTGGTCTCGGATGGACATTTCCAGTGTTTTATCTGATTTTTCTTTATCTGTTAAAATCATATTCCCAGTCGAGAGAATCCCTTTAACAATACTATTAAACATTTGATAAAAATACTGTTACTGTCTTGAAAAGTGGGGGATGATTGTGCATGCCACCCCCTCTCTGAAAAGTGTGTGTGTGTGTGGGGGGTATATCACCCATTTCCCTGGAATTTACACCCGTGATTCGGATGCGTGGGCGGAAATCTGTCCCCAAAGGTAGGGGGGACCAGGGGCTGGAAAATTTGACAAGCGAAGAGAAAAAGAAAAAAAACTTTTTTTTCACCCAAAATGTAAGGTAATTTAGTCAAAATTCAAAATACATGTATTATTTCGATTGTGAATAATGTATCAAAAATAGTAGGGGGGACATTTGATATTGCGTCCCCCTATTATTTCTGGTAGGGGGGAGCATCACCCCTGGGATTTCCGCCCATGTGCTGATGCCTGACAGTTCACATCTGGTGTATTCTCTTTTGCGTAATGGATTGAATGTGTTTAGAACAATCATAGAACCCTGTCATTTTTGTCATTTCAAAAATTTAAATATTTTGAATTAAAAAAAAAGAGAACGTAGGTTTTATTGTTTTTGATCACGCACTATTTATCTATTTACAGTTTTCATACGAAACACTCTATCACAAATGCACCCAGTCAAAACATTCTCTTCGACCACATGAACTGCACCTTTCAGATTCTTGCAAACATATTCACACGATATCCAGATTGTTTGACTTTTAAATGAATATCTATATATTCATTTAAAAGTCAAACAATCTAGATATCGTGTGACTTTTAAATGAATATCTATATATTGTAAAGCAATCCTGTATATTCTAAGAAAATACATAATCATTGAAATTTCTAAATGTTAATTTAAATATGTGTCGTTCAAAACTATTCTTGGAAATCTGACAATTGTATGGTTATCGTACATGAATAGTGTGTAAATGGACATTTTACATGGCAAATTATTTTGTCAACCTCCCCCCCCAAAAAAAAAAGGTAGAAAAGAGAAAAAAAAGAAATATATATATTATTCTTATATAAAAAAAGACAGTATTACCCATGTTTGTGTCCGATGACATCTAAACCTATGTTCATTGCTGAATATTGTTAATGATTTTCAACAATGATTATCATATTTGTGTTTCCATGAAATGTGGGGCTCATTCATGGGTATCACAGGGATAGGAGTGGGGGTTATATCTCCCAATTTTCAGGAGGGGGATGCATGCATCACCCATCTCCTTCCTCATAATTTGCGGTTGAACATATATTTATGAGAAATTATACACTGTATGACAAGTATGATGATAAGAGTATGTGCTGATGGAGCAACAGAACTAGAAGTATACATTACAGTACCTGAGTAGTAATTGACAATTAATAATTTGAAACATTTGATAGATGATCTTTAATAAGGTTTATAGGATTAGACGTGTCAACATGAAAGGTGATTTGTGTGTCAAAGTAAGGCATGACTACAATGAATAAATCAAAATTGATTGCAACCATTCAATTAAGATGATATTCAATAACGCTTTTTAGTACAAACTCTCCAGTTCATACTCTTTAAATGAAAATAGTTGGCAATGACTCATACCGAATCTTGTGCAGGTTAATGATTTTATCATGGACATAAGGATTCATTCATTGCAGCCTTCATATGACACAAATCTATGTTAAATCATAGGGTAGGTCCAAGAGAGACTTTAAAGTTGTGTAACATAAAAAAATGCAAAACAGAGAATCTTTTATGGATTTGGGAAGGCCAGTTGTGCCCTCTTTATTCTGTAAAAAATTAGTGATCTACAATTCCATTAACAATGTAATATTTTAATCAATATGCACTGTGACGTACAGAACCAGACAAAAGCTGATTTCAAAAAAAAAAGTTTGTCATAACTCTGTGAATTGGAATAAGCTGGAAATTTCTCATGTTTTCATCTTGTATCTTATCAAGTTTCATTAGCCATGAATCAAATGATACATGTTGATCTCATTGCTGTTATTAAGTAATAGCTCAAAATATAAACATCTGCGTTGTGACGTATAGGACATTTGATGTAAACCAAAGTAAGTTAAGTCTTACATGGATTAACCTGATTGATATATATTTCTTTAATAGCATACACTCAAAGAAAACATAGCAAACACTTTACGACCTTACAAATATTATGACAGATTTCTTGCAAATAATTCCATGTGTTAAACGAATGGGAAAAGTGACACTCCATAAAAAATTATAATTAACTGGATGTAAACCAAAGTAAGTAAGTTTTAAATGGATAATTATGATTGATATATATTTCTACCGGTATATGAACAAACAATACATAATAAAACCTTATAAAAGATTCAATTTCATGAAAGATTTAATTAATAACGTATGTTCACAAGTATGCTAATATATGCACCTTTGTTATTTATTACAAATCATAACTTTAATATCAGCCTTTTACCAATATTCAACCACTGATATAATATCATTTATCTCAATTTACTTTATCTTTGCTCTTAATTGAAAAATAACCCTAATTAGAATTACATAGAAATCCTATTGTGTGTCCCGTACGTCACACTTTTGTCCCGTAGGTCACAAAGCTTAATAAGTAGCTGATATGATTAGACATGAAATTGATTCAGTAAATTCACTTTAATTTTTGTATGTATATTTATATAAATTAGAACTCTCCAAAGTGTGAAGAAAACTATTCAACTTTTCTTAATTAGAATAAAAAAACATATGCTAAATTGTGACGTACGGGACACTGCCTGTTGGACACCACATAATTAACTTAATTAATCAAATATCAACATGTTTTTTTCCTTCAAATGTTTGCATTAACTTAGCACTACAAGTCCCCACAGAAATATTTTCAAATATATAATTTGCATTATCTGCAGATCAAAAAAATGAGATGTCCTGTACGTCACGCTAATTAATGATTTCTTGGAATCGTGACCTTGGCATTCATTAACTTTAAGTTTTCAGAAGAAAAACCATATAGGGCAAAAAACTTCACAGAGTATAAAATTTAAAATGACATACACTTAATATGTTAGATTTAGGCAAAGGTTTAATTTTTGCTTTAGAGGGGACCTGCACCATAGCAAAGAATCACACCACATAAATGTTCAATTGGTATCAAATTGTTTAGAGAAAAGATTATCTTTCAGGCCAGAAGCGTTCATGATATTCATTTTCATTAGATTTGTGATTTGGGAGATATGGAGTTCTCGGTAATTTAATCATTGTATCACAATTTTAATGTATTCATACATGATAAATAATGATCAGGACAACAGTTTTACATCATGGTTTAAAAACAATACTGTCAATCATATATCAAATAAAAAATTTCAATAGCATTTTTTTTAAATAAAAAATCAATAAGGAATTCATGATATAACATTATAAGAAAAAAAGTACTATAAATAAGTCAAAAAGTTAAAGGGATGGTCCGGGCAAAAAATATTCATATCTTAAAATGAATAGAGTGAAATTCACATACCAAAATGCTGAAATTTAATAAAAACAGAAAAACAAGTAAAGTTATTGAATGTTAAGGTTTGTCAATATTTTGTGAAAACAGTTATATGCACATCGACATGAAAACTCAGGTGGACTGATGATATCATATCCCCACTTTCCCTTTTCTTATGTTGTTACATGAAATCATAAATGTTTCATTTTTTCATACATGTGTAAATAACGTGTCTCCATTATGATGAAATAAGTTGCGGCAATAAATAAACAAAATACTAATCAGTTGTCAATCCAATAGTTTCGGTTCATGGTTAACCCTAATTTCATATAATAAAATACAAAATAACAAAAGGAGACATGACACCAGCCCACCTAATGAATATTCATAGAGATATGCCTACAACTGTTTCGCTGGAATAATGAAAATCTTTAAATTAAAAAAAACTCTGCTATTTGTTATCCAATTTTGATCAAATTTAAACATTTTGCTCTTTACTCTGTTTATTGAGATATAAATATCTCCAACCTGGAACATCCTTTTCAAACATGTGGAATGCCTCTGGCGGTCTCACCTGCATCACACGATTAAATATACATGTAGCAGCAGTGCTGACTTTGAAATCTACTTTTAAATAATTATTCACAACATACACCATTCACATATAATGATACAATACTACGTTCATTGACATTTGACCGTGATCATGTGACCTAAAACTTGTCAGTTATACTTGATAACCCCTACATCCACATTTCATACACATGTTCAGTGATACTTGGTTATACTCCTATGTCCAAGTTTGATGAAATAGGCCAATAAACTTTCAAAGTTATGATGGTAATTCAACGAATACCCCCCAACTTTGACCTTTCACCTTGATCATGTGACCTGAAACTCGCACAGGATGTTCAGTGGTACTCAGGCCTGTAATACTTGATTACTCTTATGGCCAAGTTTCATGAATCAGATCCATAAACTTTTAAAGTTATTATGGTAATTCAACAAATGCCCCTAATTTGGCCAAAGTTCATTGACCCTAAATGACCTTTGACCTTGGTTACATGACTCAAAACTTAGGCAGTATGTTAAGCAATACTTAACATTATGTCCAAGTTTCATGAACTAGGTCCATATATTTCCTATGTTATGATTATACACTCATTTGTACTATCTCGATTAGAATATGTTGGAAATGCTCTTCTTTTTAATATAACCTCACGCAATGTTAATAAACTTCAGTATGCTTAAAATACAGCTGCCAGGGTTTTAACTGGTACGTCAAAATATCAACACATCTCACCAATTCTCCAAAAGTTACATTGGTTGCCAATCCAGAAGCGTATAGAATTTAAAATACTTCTCACTTGGAAAGTGTTAAATGGTTTGGTACCAAAATATCTACAAGACCTTGTCATGCCTTATGCACCAGCTAGAAGCCTGAGATCATCACACCAGCTACTTCTTAAGACTCCCAAGACACGTGTAGCATATGGTGCACAAGACTCTTTCTCTGCCTCAGCACCTTCTCTCTGGAAAAATTTGCCGTTAAATTTAAGAATTATACAATCACTGGAGACCTTCAAATCCAAACTGAAATCTTATCTTCTTTAACAGTATTAGTTATTGGCACTTTGACACTCATCCAAACTTTCTCATTCTTTCTTTTCATGTGCTCCTTTGAATAGAATATTTCTAGATAGATAGCGCTATATACATGCCTATTATTATTATGACATTTCAAAAACTTAACCTTAGGTTAAGATTTTGATGTTGGTTCCCCTAACATGGTCAAATTTCATTGACCTTAAATGACCTTTGACCTTGGTCAGGATGTTCAGTAATACCTGATTAACGTTATGGCCAAGTTTCATGAACTAGGTCCATATACTTTCTAAGTTATGCTGTCATTTAAAAAAATTTTTAAAAAAGCCCCAACTTTTTTCCAAAAGCATATACAAAAATGTAAAAATGACCACACGGTTTAGTTTTTTTGCATTATCAGCCCCCCCCCCTCACTTCTTGCCCAGTCTCCCCCCCCCACTTTTAAAACCGTTCAGCGGCCCCTGAATTGTGACGTATCATCATAGGGGTTTATGGTAGTATCCTCTACAACTTGTTAAATCATAAACATTTGAAAATATTGGTGGCTTCCCGATTATAGGCCCCTTCCCCTATTTTAAAATTCTGGATCTACCACTGATTTGTCCATACATTCAACTGATCCTGAGAAATTGTTAGGAAAATAATACATTTATGCAGTATAAAGAGTATTAATTCCTTAGTTTTCGATTGTGCTTGCTCAACCATGAAAATGTTTAAAATTCGGAAAGTATGTGGTGATAGAAATGATGGATGATAAAAACAACAGCAATTAAAGTCACATTTGAAACCGAATTTGACCCCAATAATCACTTTATCATCCTTTAAAATGCGTCTGTGACATTGAAAATACCAATTTTCCCACTTTGATGCGTACTCACTCATCCATAAATAAATGAATCAATTTCATTTTTGCACAGAATTTTGCCCATAGGTTAATAAACATTACTGCCAAACGACAATGCTAAAGACAGCCTTGAAAAAAAGTTCCACCATATTGAATAAGGGGTTACTTATTCGTAAACATATGCACCCATAATGTACACAAGTCTATGAGAGAGGAAGTCAAAATTTTGAAATGAGGGTTTGTTTCGTGGACGGTTTTTGTTCTTCTGCCAACAGTTATTTCATGAAAACTTCGCACATGGCTTCAGAGTAACACTATCCAAAAAGGTGTGCACACCAAAATAACCATTGATGCGGCACAGAGTGGGGCCAAGGCCTTGAACTTTCTTCTCATTTGCATAATTTTCGAGTATTGTGTGCTCACACATGCATTAAACATCAAATGAACTATGCAAGGAGGTTTGTGACAGATATCCATAGTTACAAATTGCATTTTTTCCAATAACGTAAAAAAGAGCTAATCACATTCCACATGTTCATTCAAGTGTGAATGTTTAATTAAACGCCTTTGAATCATTGAAGCATGTTAATTGGTCATGAACACAACGAAAAAATTGAGAAAAGATCATTTTCAGTTACCAAAATGAAACAATACTTGCCTATGATATTTGAAAATCGTATTTTTTGTTTTCAATAAATGTTCATTGAACCGTGAAACGATGAATACTGTTGAAGAAACTCTTCCCCAAAATAACTATCATCATATTCAATCATTTTTATTGATAGAAACCTGTAAAATATCAAATTATAACAAATTCGGACTGGTGTTTATTCAACCGTGAAATTTAGCCAAAAAAGTTGTATCGTCTTTTAGAAAGTACCTTTTATAAGCCTTCTGACTATTTTACATGATGAGAATGTGGAATTAGTTCCAATAAAATGGAATCAAAGTCATGATATTTGGCTTGTGACTTTTGAAAAGTGACATTTTTGCCTTCTGACGGTGCTCACTGAAGCATGACGTAAAAAACGTCCATAACATTTACTCAGAGGGTAGCTTATAAAATTACCTACACGCTCATGTAAAAATATATTGAAAACTCGAATTGGTTTGGAAATTATTGATGTTTGTTTAAGGGGGGACCTACTTTTTTTGTTGTGTATACATACCTATAGTCTCAAAATTGTTCAAGATCTTGCAGAGTGGGGGATGCTGCAGCAGATAACAAAGAACTTTAAATGCCCATTTCATTTGGCTGGTTTATTTCAATATTATATCTGATGTCAACCAATTATATGCAACAATTAACTTTCAACATTTATACATGTAACTGTTAAAGGGGAATGAAACCTTTTTAACAAATAGGCTTGTGTAGAAACAGAAAAATCAAAGAATAAGAATAAAGAAAGTTTGAGAAAAATCGGACAAATAGTAAGGAAGTTATGAGCTTTTGAATATTGCAATCACTAATGCTATGGTGATCCTCACATTGGCAATGCGACAAGGATGTGTGATGTCACTGATGAACAACTTTCCCTTTGGTGGACTATAAAATACCCTCAAAATGTCTCTTTTTGCTTTTCCTTATGATGATACAAACTCTTTATCCATGATGTATTCTTAAAAAATATGTATTACATGCCCTCGTGTAAACAGAACACATGATTTATGGATAAATGTGATGAAAGAGGCAATTCTAGTGAAATATATACTAAAGTAATGGGGAGAGTTGTTCACAAGTGACATCACACATCTTTTTCGCATTGCCAATTTGCTATCTCCATAGCATTAGTGATCGCAATATTCAAATGCTCATAACTTTCTCATTATTTGTCTGATTTTTCTCAAACTTTCGTTGATCTGTTTCTTTGCTTTTTCTGTTTTCACACAAGCTATCTTGTTCCAATGGTTTCATTCTCCTTTAACTTCTACCTGTATAATGATATTTGTAAGATCAACCAGAATTGCATCAGTTGATTGTCTGCAAGGTATATCTCCCTCATGGTTGAGTATGTATGTGAAACTGACACTGAAATTAAACATATACACAAAGCCATTAGCAACTTGATTATTATTCATAAATCAATCAATCAATGATCATTTCATTGATAAACAACAAAATATGTGTGTCCCTGGTTTTAAAACAAGTAGGTATCAACAGAGGTTTGCAATCTTGAACAGAACAGTTTGACTGGCTTATTTTAACTAAGTAAATCATTCACAATGGTGACTTCATTGTGCCAAATGTGTTTATCAGTATATGGCCAGCCATCCAAAAGTAAGAGAAACATATTGCAATATAATCTTAAGAACATGAATGAATTGAGTAACATGAATTGTCCAAAGGAATAAATGATTAAAATGAGTCATATAAAAAATATTGCTCTGGCAATATCAATCATTCATAATATTCATAGTCTATTATATGAAATTAAACACCAAATTTGGTTCCAGATTTTGATAGATTACAAAATGTTTAAAATTACCCTTAATTCTTTTCCATACAATGGAGATCTCATTCATGTAAATCTTTAAAATGTGACTATGTAAAACAAATAAATAAAAAAAATAGGACAAAAACATTGTTTGGTCACTCACTTGCATATCACTGTTTTTTAAAAAGACAGCTTTAAAACTTCATCAGATTTTTTCACTGTTTCGATTCATTAATTCTAAAGTTGGTAAAATTAATTTCAGGACGGTTTACCCCTTTCATGTGAAATATAAAATAGATTTGTATATTTACCGAGTAGAAAGTGTGGTCTGCCAGAAAGGTTACAACCTCTAGGTGCAGTGCTGTGATGGAAGAATCAACTCTCATAGCCCTTGACATTACAGGCTTACTGTGTTCTGTCCAACAGGTGCTTCTTGCTTAACACATGTGCAGACAAGGTGTCTGAAACAACAACATGTAAAAAGATAATCATAGATAACATCCAAAGAAGATGTTAAGTTTGGGTGACCTGAAACCAAGGCAGGATATCCAGTACCTGTTTAAAATTACCCTTAATTTTATTCCATACAATGGAGATCTCATTCATGTAAATCTTTAAAATGTGACTATGTAAAACAAATAAATAAAAAAAATAGGACAAAAACATTGTTCGGTCACTCACTTGCATATCACTGTTTTTTAAAAAGACAGCTTTAAAACTTCATCATATTTTTTCACTGTTTCGATTCATTAATTCTAAAGTTGGTAAAATTAATTTCAGGACGGTTTACCCTTTGATGTGAAATATAAAACAGATTTATATATTTACCGAGTAGAAAGTGTGGTCTGCCAGAAAGGTTGCAACCTCTAGGTGCAGTGCTGTGATGGAAGAAAGGTGTCTGAAACAACAACATGTAAAAAGATAATCATAGATAACATCAAAAGAAGATATTAAGTTTGGGTGACCTGAAACCAAGGCAGGATATCCAGTACCTGTTTAAAATTACCCTTAATTTTATTCCATACAATGGAGATCTCATTCATGTAAATCTTTAAAATGTGACTATGTAAAAAAATAAATAAAAAAATAGGACAAAAACATTGTTTGGTCACTCACTTGCATATCACTGTTTTTTAAAAAGACAGCTTTAAAACTTCATATTTTTTCACTGTTTCGATTCATTAATTCAAAAGTTGGTAAAATTAATTTCAGGACGGTTTACCCCTTTGATGTGAAATATAAAACAGATTTATATATTTACCGAGTAGAAAGTGTGGTCTGCCAGAAAGGTTACAACCTCTAGGTGCAGTGCTGTGATGGAAGAATCAACTCTCATAGCCCTTGACATTACAGGCTTACTGTGTTCTGTCCAACAGGTGCTTCTTGCTTCAAACATATGCAGAAAAGGTGTCTGAAACAACAACATGAAAAAGATAATCATAGATAACATCCAAAAAAGGTATTAAATTTGGGTGACCTGAAACCAAGGCAGGATATCCAGTACCTGTATGTCCAAGTTTCATGAACTAGGTCCATATACTCTCTCAGTTATAACATCAATTAAAAAACTAAACCTACGTTGACGACGCCAAACTCCTCAAAAGAAGTTTGGAAATCTGACTTTGATCGATAATCCCTACTCAGTTTTAGTAAATATCAATGTGTTATAAATATCAATGAATAGCTCATTTAATTTTCTTTAAAATGATACCCTACATGGTATGATTATGGTTCACATTGAGGTCCAGTGCCTTGAAATGTGGGGCAATGTCAAACTTCAAAAGTTGCAAGATGACACAATATTGAAAGTCATTATTCTTTTTTCCTTGGTGATGAGTGAGTTTCTCAGTGGTTTCTTTTGACTTTGATCGATAATCCCTCCTCAGTTTTAGTAAATATCAATGTGTAATTAATATCAATTAATAGATCATGTAATTCTCTTTGAAATGATACTTTAAATGATATGATTATGGCTCACATGGAGGCGCAATGCCTTAAAATGTGGGGCAAGGTCAAAATTCAAAAGTTCCAAAATGACATAATAATATTGAAAGTCACTGTTCTTTTTGTTTGTGGTGATGAGTGAGTTTATCAGCGGTTTCTTTGAATTGTTTTCATGCACCTTAACATTAACATGGAATCAAACACATAAACAAACCATAACTACATATTAACCTCAACAAAACATAAAATATTGAGAGCAGGGGCTTGATTTGAATGGATTTCATGATCTCTATTGACACAGACAAAAGAATCATGTTCTGTATTGACCCTTCATGACTATTTCTGCTCGTTTTGCAGCTTTTCACTTCAGACCTCATCCAACACTTTCGAATCCTGCTCTTTTCGTGATGGCATGATCATAACAAGCACGGTATCATTTTAAAGATAATCAAATTTTCTTTTGTATGATATCAAATATGCATAGTGTAAAATTTGGAGTTGGGAGAAATTAATGGCCAAACTCAGATTTCCAAACATCTTTTTTGCTAGTGTTGCAGCTTTTCAATTCAGACTTCAACCAACACTTTTGAATCCTGCTCTTTTTGTGATTGCATGATCATAACAAGTGGAATGCCTCTGGCCGTCTCACCTGCATCACGCGATTCAACATAGCAGCAGTGCTGACTTTGAAAACTACTATAACTCACACAAGATGTTCAGTGATACTTGGTTACTCTTAATTCCACGTTTTATGAATTAGACCAATACACTTACAGAGATAGGATGGTAATTCAACAAATACCCCCAATGCGGCCAAAGTTCATTGATCTCACATGACATTTGACCATGATCATGTGACCTGAAACTTGCACAGGATATTCAGTGATACTTGATTACTCTTATGTCCAAGTTTCAAAAGTCAGATCAATGAACTTGCAAAGTTATGATGGTAATTCAACAGATACCCCCATTATGGCCAAAGTTCACTGACCTTTGACCCTTGTCATGTGACCTAAGATGTGCACAGGATGTTCAGTGATACTTGACTACTCTTATCTCCAAGTTTTATGAACTAGACCAACATACTTTCAAAGTTATGATGGTAAGTCAACAAATACCCCCAATTCAGTCAAAGTTCATTGACCCTAAATGATCTTTGACCTTGATCATGTGACCTGAAACTTGCACAGGATGTTCAGTGATACTTGATTACTATTATGTTCAAGTTTCATGAATCAGATCCAAAAACTATTAAGGTTTTGATTGTAATTCAACAGATACCCCCAAATCAGCCAAAGTTCATTGACCCTAAATGACCTTTGACCTTAGTCATATGAAGTGAAACTCATGCAGGATGTTTGGTGATACTTGATTAACCTTATGTCCAAGTTTAATGAACTAGGTCCATATATTTTCTAAGTTATGATGACATTTCATAAACTTAACCTCAGGTTAAGATTTTGATGTTGATTCCCCCAACATGGTCTAAGTTCATTGACCCTAAATGACCTTTGACCTTGGTCATGTGACATGAAACTCTAATAGGATATTCAGTAATACTTGATTAACCTTATGGCCAAGTTTTATGAACTAGGCCCATATACTTTCTAAGTTATGATGTCCTTTCAAAAACTTAACCTCAGGTTAAGATTTCATGTTGACGCCGCCGCCGTCGGAAAAGCGGCGCCTATAGTCTCACTCTGCTATGCAGGTGAGACAAAAATCATAGTATCATTTAGAGAAATAAATGATCCTTTGAATGATGTCAAATATGCATTGTGTAAAATTTGGAGTTGGGAGAAATTAATTGCCAAACTCAGATTTCCAAGCATTTTTGAGGGGTATGTAACAATGTATTGTTCATAGAGTTCTGAAGAAGATAACATGTTTGTATTTTTCGATTATCAATGTGAAAAATAAAAGTAGACTAGTAAGAAAGTGGTCTAATCGAATAACAACTTATAATTTCTTGTAATTTTTACTTCAATTTATACAGAAAGCAAAAAAAATCATTGAGTTGACTTGTTTCTTTCAAGTTTTCAATTCAATTCAAAATTTATTTCAATCAATCATACAAATACAGGTATATACAAAGTAGGTAAAAACATGGGATTGGGAGCCCCTAGAAGTTTTCATTAAAAAAAAACTTGTGGGTGGGGCACCACCATGGTACAATCAAATACAATTAATATAATAAATATATATATAGTGAACAACAAATAACAACATGTTGAACAACATTGAAATACAATTAAAAAAAGAAAGAAACAATGAACTAACATAGGGGAAATAAACAAACAAGCAAACTAGGAGTAATAATTATAAATCATAGTGACCTACAGTGTGCTATTGGCAGGAGTTCTTATACTGAGCAAAAAATTCAACTTTCAAGAGTTTTAAAACTTATTTAGAGTTTTACCTTGTTTAATATCATTATTTAAATCATTCCACAGCTTAATTCCTCTTTAAAAGCACATATCCCATAATTGTATTTCCACAATCAAATTATTACTTACAACCAGAAGGGATTACTTCTTTTATTGAGGGCAAATATTTGAAAGACAATGTTCTTACTTTGGTAGTAGCATAGACTAGAAAAATACCCCAAATTTACATTTACCTGAATAACGTACCAGCAAATATGGTCAATATGACAGAGTATTGTTCATAGAGTTTTTAAGAAAAGAAAATATTAAGGTTGAAGCTTCAATATGCGCTTGCTAGTAGAAAAGATTATTTTTTTTTTGATAAAATTACCATTTTTGTTTATTGTTGATAAGATTGCCTTCAATCTCAGTTACAAGCTGGTAGATCTTAATGTGTTTTAATTATTACATGACTTTGTGGAATAATTCTCTTTATTAGATGATCGATGTGATAACTTTTGATATAAACTAGGTTACTAAAAATGGTCTAAATAAAAATGACACAGTTTTAAGAAATTCTAGTAAATTCTAAAATCCCATTTCTAAAAGCACATCCCACAAATATTTTCCAAGTATTACTAAATTATTTATAACCAAATAATTACTTACAGTACATCCAGAGGGGATTACTTTACTAAGGGCCAAAGTTTGAGAGGCATAATGGTTCACGCTTTGGTAGCAGCATAGAAAAGAACAAGTGGAGCTTCTCTGACTGTCTCACCTGCATTACTTGATTGAATATAGCAGCAGTGCTGACTTTGAAACAAGGTGGTTCATGAATCTCCCGATATCATGATCGATAAATATGTAATATGATCTTTTGACCTTATCATCCTCATGGACACATATCGTATTACTTAAAGGTTATATGTACCAAATGTAAAAACATTTGATGCAAAAATGAATAAATGAGAGCAATTTGGCAGAACAAGACCTTTTGACCCTTTGAACTCATCACCCTCATGGACTCACATGTGGTATTACCCAAGAATCATTTGAACCAAGTGTCAATATAATTGATGCAGAAATAAAGAAACGAGAGCAATTTGAACAAAAACTTATCATTTTGGGAACAGACATGACCTTTATCATTTGACCTTTTGACCCCTAGATAACCTTCTACCCCCATAACCCTCATTGACACACATGTGGTATTACCCAAGGATCAAGTAATTGATGCAGAAGTATAGAAATGAGAGCAAGTTGAACAAGAAATAACATTTTCGAACAGACCAACAGAAAAAGTGAGTACAAGGTTTCTATCGAACTTTGTTCAGGAGAGAAAAAGCAGTAACCTATTCATTCTATATTCCAAAATCTATTTTCTTACATAAATGAATGGGTTCCATCACTACACTGACTATGGATAGAGCTGCAAATGTCATGTCTGTAAATGCTGGACAGGCAAGACTGCTTGAAATAGTCGCAGATTTCAGCACTATCTCATCACGGCCATCATACCTAGGCAGAAATGAAGAAAGCAATCAAATTAAAAATATATTTATGGGGAATAATTACTAATGGGAATGAATTGAGGAGATTATACATTGGCTACAAATTACCAAATTAAAATACAAACCTACCAATGAAATATTTGATATCTTACTTTAAACAGTTCCTTGGCTCGAAATTTACGAATACAAACCTATATTTCATATCTTACTTTAAAGAGCTTCTTGGCTAGAAACTTTCTAAATTAAAAAACAAACCTACCAATAATAAAAATATGTGATATCTTACTTTAAACAGTTCCTTCTTGTAAAGTGGCATAAACAATGTCAATGTTTGCAGTGGAGAATTCAACATTTCAAAAAAAGTTTTTTTTGCTATTTATTTGGTCAGTCATACTAATATATACATGTAGAAACATCACAACATTCATCAGGCCATGTTCATCCTACCAACAAATGGATTTGAATTAAAAACAAGTGGATTGCCTCTAGCAGTCTCGCCTGCATTACGCAATTTGATATACCAGCAGTACTGACTTTGAAAACAGCTATTAAATAGTTATTCATGAAAGAAAATACTCATATAATAAAATACTATGTCCATTTTATACCCAACATGACCTTTGATCACATATATGATCGTGTGACCTCAGACATGTGCAAAACAACTCAATTACCCTTATGTCTATGTTTCATCAACTATCTGAGTAGATCCAAACAGGTCTTTTTAAGTTATGATGACAGTTAAACAAATACCCCCAACATAGCCAAAGTTCATTGACCCTAAGTGACCTTTGATTTTGGTCATGTGACCTGAAACAAGCACAAAATATTCAGGGATACAGTACATGGTTACTCTTATGTTCCAAGTCTACATTTACTAGATTGATAAACTTCTGAAAATTTAAGATAATTCCACAAATACCCCCAACATTATCGAAGTTCATTGACCCTAAATGACCTTTGACCTTTGACCTTTGACCTTAGTCATGTGACCTGAAAATCGCACAGAATTTTCAGGGATACATAATTGTTTTCATGTCTAAGTTTCATCAACTAGTTCCATAAAATTTCAAAGTGATGACGATTCCACAACTACCCCAAACATGGTCACAGCTCATTGACCCTAAATGACCTTTGACGTTGGTCATGTAACCTGAAACTAACTCAGGCAGAATGTTCAGTAATACTTGATTACCCTTATGTTCAAGTTTCATGAAGTAGGTCCATATACTTTCTAAGTTATGATGACATTTCAAAAACTTAACCTTGGTTAATATTTCAATGTTGACTATGCCGCTGTCGCCATCGGAAAAGCGGCGCCTATAGTCTCACTCTGCTATGCAGGCGAGACAAAAATCAAAGAAGCAAAGCCTGAAAAATAACTGGGATTGTTAACATATTATATTCCAATCCTAAATATTTTATTTCTATCTACCTTAAGGATTTTTTCCAAATCTTTTATTTCATGATTTAAGATAAAGATAACAAGAGTGTGGCTGAGGCAAGCACATGATATGCCTGCCTGTAAAGCAGAAAATGGAGATATCGTTCAAGCAAGAAAAGTGGGAAGGTGGCAACGTCACCTTTGACTGTCTGACCTCAATATCAATAGAATTCCTGAGATCTATGCTCGTACCATACAAACCAAATTATATGAGCCTGAAGGTTAAGTTAAAAACTGAAGTTATCACATTTACAAGGACTGCAGCAGAGTAAGGTAAAAACCTGTCACTGTGACCTTGACCTTTTGACCTAAAAATCAATAGGCATCCTGAGATTCATGCTAGTATCATACACACCAAATTATATGAGCCTAGGTTACATTCAACTGAAGTTACGCATTTACAAGGAAAAGTTAACAGATGGACGGACAGACTCTGAGCGTGATCTACCATAATACATCCTGTCGAGACAGGCATATGAAAAAAAGGAAATTCAACAAGAATCTACTGATTCTACTAATTCCTTTGCTTACATTCTGTATAATATAATTGTGGAATTCAGTGCATTTACATGAAAAAAAAATTATATTCACTCAATCCTTGCCCCCAGTGAAAGGGTCTGCAACTGACAAGACATATCAATGATAGAGATGACAGTGTCACACATTCGTGAAGTATATTGCATTTTGCAAACAAGGTACCCTTCACAGCACTTGTTAAAACAAGGCATAAGCAATTTTGTGAACAGAATTGTGATATCAAAACTTCATTGTGAAAGAACTGGGATGGAATAACACTTGTCATTATAAAGAGTCTTGCCCATAAACTTTAATTTTGATCTCAAAATAAACTTTGACCATACCATGTGACCTCCGAACACAATAACATGCAGGTCTCCTAAAGTACACCTTCAACCCAAGTTTGGTCGAAAAAGTGACTTTAATGGTTGCAGATTTATGTGTCATAAGAGAGTCTTGCATGTAAACTTAAACGATGACCTGAAAATGACCTTTGACCTTCACATATGACCTCCTAGTGCAGCATAACATGCAGGTCCCTAAAGTCCATCTACCATCCAAGTTTGGTTGAAAAGTGACTCACAGTTGCGAAGTTATGTGTCATAAGGTTTGTGACGTACAGACGACGGACATTTGGATCCCTAATGTCTTGCCTTCACCTCCAGTGGGCAAGACAAAACTTACAGATATATCTTTCGAAAATTGCATTTGTTCACTGATTTCAGTAGCTTACAACAGTAGCTTGTAAGCCACCTGTTGGTGATAGGAAATACAGAATAAGGACAAGAAGATCTTACCTGATTTGTTTCCTGCAGGGACTTTCCTTATTAGTTCAAATTCTCTACCCATAAGATATAAACTGTCAACTGTAAACTCGGCTATATGTCGACTGCACTTCAATTAAGGTGACAAACTACCTCCATTTTCTGATATCAGAGACAAAAACAAAAATCAGAATGTATTAAAATGTTCAGAATTGTCAAAATCATGCTTTCACTCACAAAAATCTTCATTTACAAACAAAATATTTTCTAATGTAACCTGTACACAGAAAATGATTCAAAGCATATAGGTATAGGATATTTTGATAATTCAAAAGGATATCGAAAATACAAAACATAAATCCTCAACAGAACTTAGTCACTTTCTGATAATTTTGGCGACTTGATAATGATGATGCTGCACAACATTTGTATAGCACCATATTTCTGCCAAAGGTATTCAAAGGTGTCTGTAGGGCATAAAAATCAGCATAATGAAGATAAATAATTTGTAGAATACACAAATAACTAAAACAAATCTCAGTTTAATTCAAAATGGATAGAATGGTAAAAGGTATCAAATTCCTACGGTGCAACATTTCTTTGCCCTTTTTAAATGCAATAAAATTTTCAACTCTTTCAACAAATTTTAACCCATTTAAAAATAAATTTAACAAGTTATTATATTTTGCAAATAAATGTTGTACATGTAGCTTGCTTGAAAAACCAAATCATGTCAATATTTGTTAATTTGTGGGACTTAATGAAAATTTGGACAATTTTTGTGGACAGTAGGGCATAAACAAAATATATGCATCAAAATTTGCAATTCAGTCACACAAACGTTACACAATGGTGAATTCTTTACACCATTCTTTCAAATAAATCTTCTTATGTTGATATACGACAGGGAAATAAACCTTTTTTTTATTCAAAGTTACCAAACAAATAGACAATCAATTTTGCCACTGAATATACATGTACTGAGATCCATGTTTAAATTATGTGGCTATTTTTCACACTGATTAGTTTCTGACAAATCTAAACAAGTCTTCTGTACTAAATAGCAGGATATCGTCACCTTTTTATAACACATAAATCTCTCTAAACTAGTTACACGTACATCAACAGATTCATTTTTACATCATTCGCTCTTGAAGTATTTTTCCATTCTTTTTTATGCAAGAAATCAATGAAATATACCTTTAAATACCATTTTCTAGGTAGATTAAAGTCGTCTAAAACTAAATTAAAGTTCATAAAATGTTTGAAATATTCAGTTATTCTTCATTACATCTTATTAACAAAAAATGTGTGCTTTATACACTGTTCAAAAATATGATTTTATTATCTATTTTGGTATACGTGTAATCCTATTCTGATTGATTTAAGATATTCTTTAACTGGGTTTAAAGGACAAGTCCACCCCAACAAACAAGTGGAATGCCTCTGGCGGTCTCACCTGCATCACGCGATTCAATATAGCAGCAGTTCTGACTTTGAAAACTACTATAAAATAATTACTCACAAAAAAACACCACTTATAAAATGATACAATACTACATTCATTGACCTTTGACCTTGATTGAAACACCACTTATAAAATGATGCAATACTACATTCATTGACCTTTGACCTTGATTATGTGACCTAAAACTTGTCAGTGAAACTTGATTATGCCTACATGTATATTCACATTTCATACACTATATCTATTATCTTCAAACTTTGAAAGTTATGACAACAATCTTATAATTACCTCTAAAATAGCCAAAGTTCAATGACCTTTGACTTTGGTCATGTAGACAGTTGATAACTGTTATGTCCAAGTTTCATGAATCAGATCAAAAAACGTTCAAAGTTATGATGGTAATTCAACAGATACCCCCAAACATTGCAAAATTTCATTGACCTTTGACCTACATGTAGGTCATGTGACATTAAATTTGCAGAGGGTGTTCAGTGATACTTGATTACTCTTATGTCCACGTTTTATGAACTCGATCAAAAAACTTTCAAAGTTATGATGGTAATTCAACAAATACCCCCAACTTGGCATAAGTTCATTGACCTTACATGACCTCCCATAGTCATTTCAAATAGTCATTTAAAAAACTTAACCTTCGATTAAGATTTGGTGTTAACACCGCCGCTGTCGGAAAAGTGGCGGCTATAGTCTCACTCTGCTGTACAGGTGAGACAAAAACTGATTTTAATAAAGAGAGAAAAATCCAACAAGTATACTGAAAATTTCATAAAATCTGGATGTAAAATAGGAAAGTTATGGCATTTTGAAGTTTCGGTTATTTTTCACAAAACAGTGATATGCACAACTCAGTGACATCCAAATGAGTCAGTCGATTAATGTCCATCACTCACTATTTCTTTTGTTTTTTGTTTGAATCATACAATATTTCATTTTTTACAGATTTGACCATACGGACCAACTTGACTGATTCAATTAGTAATAAATGGTGCTAATTCCCCCCCATGGGGGGCCTACTTACATTGATGAGTGGATACCATGCGCGACCAAAAAAAGGATGTCTTTATCAAGATACATGTAGGGCACGTTACTTTATGTATGTAACGTGATAAAGTTGTCAAAAACACTATGAAAAAAGGGTATCTATATTTGCCAGGAGAGCTACGTCTTTTATAGGGTCAAATTTGTGAGGGTGTAAAAAATGAGGACAAAAATGTTTTATAAAGGATGTACTTTTGCCCCAAGAGTCAATGCTACGTGTATAGAGTATGATTTGCGCAAGATGTTGGAGGTGGGGCTGTACTAAACCCAATGATGTAGGTGAAGGTAAAAATCGACGGCCGACGTCCGTCACATAATAAACATATCGCTGTACTTGTTTAGGGGGTCAATTCAAGGAACTTGCCAAGAGTATTCTTTTGTTTCCAATACTTGTTAAGTATAGGGTTTCACACGGCAATACTTGTTAAGGGGTGCATTTTTAGAAAATGGAAAATACATTGTAAGGGTGTTTTTCGAGACCCCATGGTCGCGCATGGTATCCACTCGTCAATGGAAGTGCCCCCCCCCCCCCCCCCCGGCTAATTCCATATGTTCCGGGAAGAATTAATCACTGTTTCGCTTGACAATGAGGAGAAAATTAGAATATTTCATGTAATGAAATACAAAAGAAATAGTGAGTAGATGATGTCATCAATCTCCTCGTTTGCATACCGACCAAGGTGTGAATAGAACTGTTTTGTGAAATTAAGCAAAATTTTAAATGTAACAACTTTCTTATTTTACATCCAATTTAATGCAATTTTCAGCATTATGCTTGTTGGATTTTTCTCTGTTTATTCAAATCAATTTTAGGTTGGCGTGGACTTGTCCTTTGAGTATCTGTAATAAGACCAAGAGGTTAATACATCTTTCAAAAAATCACATGCATTTATCTACATCTTTAAGTACAAAGTTATTGTAAGACATAATCACTGCCTAATTTATTCATGATTATAAAAAATAGTCTAAATTTTCTTTGTTTATACATGTAAGTCTTTTTAACCCATTCTGCTAGTTGTATTTTAATTTCAGCATGAAGCAGGGAAAGAGGAGCGATTTCGAGAGTGGGGGCTGACCATGCAAATAATATAAGATGGTCATTTCTGTACATGGTTTTGGGGAAAAAAATGCAGTGGCTGAAGACAATGCACCCCCCTGTTTCTGCACTGTGGAGTATTTAACTATTTTTCAAGTTTTTTTTAAAGTATATATTGAGAGCTATAACCATTTACATCAGACCTGCAGATTCCTGATTCAAACTAGACTCGTATTTCATTGCCATCCATCCAAACATAAAAAAAATTCTTAAAATCAATTGAATATTTCTCAAGCAATTGCATAGAAATCAGTGCAGGAGACAGACACAGTAATGGCTGGCTGGGGCAAGGCTTAATGACAGTGCCTTCTAAAAACTCATTCAGTGGGGGCACAAAATATCTGCAAAACAACTTACCTTGTTCCTTTCCATACAGTATATATGAATGCAGCGTCTTGTAGATGACTGGTTGCCAATTTTCTTTTCATTACCACTGTATGCACCAACATCCTACAAAGAATGAGGTATTAAATTCTAAACCAGCAGGTCAAAATTACCCTGTATTTTGGTGTCATCTACACACACAAATTTTTTAAATAGAGTATTTCATACATAAAAGTTATCATGCGTACACAAACTTGAATATTTAATGAGCTGTAACTTTTCACCTGTGGACTCCGAATTCGAACTTAGCCTGTATTTTGGTGTCATCTACCTGTAGACACACCCAAAGCTTTTTAAATCTGTTGAATATTTCATAAGTTATCATGCGGACACCAACTCAAATATTGAAAGGTCAAATCTACCCCAGAGAAATGTTGATTTTAATAAATAGAGAAAAATCAAACTAGCACTACACTGAAAATTTCATCAAAATCCGATGTAAAATAAGAAAGTTGTAACATATATAAAGTTTGCTTATTTATCACAAAACAGTGATATGCACACCTGAGTGACATGCAACTGAGAGAATTGGTGATGTTCCTCACTCACTCTTTCGTTTCTTTATTGTTTGAATTGTAAAATATTTCTTTTTTTTACAGATAAATGAGCTGTGACCTTTGACCTGCACACTACAAATTTTGGTGTCATCTACTTACAAACCAAATTAGTACTAAATCTGTTTAATTATTCATAAGTTATCATGCCGAAACAAACTCGCATATTTAATAAGCTGTGACCTTTGACCTGCAGACTCTGAATTCAAACTTAACCTGTATTTTGGTGTCATTTACCTACACACCAAATTTCTTTTAAATCTGTTGAATATTTCATAAGTTATCATGCGGAAACCAACTCACATATTGAATGAGCTGTGACCTTTGACCTGCGGAATCCGAATTCGAAGTTAGCCTGGACTTTGGTGTCATCTTCATGTACCTACACACTGAAATTTGTAAAAATCTGTCAAAAATATTTCATAAGTTATCATGCAGAAACCAACTCACATAAAGAGCTGTGACCTTTGACCTGTTTACTCCAAATTCGATCTTAGCCTGTATTTTGGTGTCATTTACCTACACACCAAATTTCTTTTAAATCTGTTGAATATTTCATAAGTAATCATGCGGAAACCAACTCAAATATTGAATGAGCTGTGACCTTTGACCTGCGGACTCCGAATTCAAACTTAGCCTGGACTTTGGTGTCATCTTCATGTACCTACACACCGAAATTTGTAAAAATCTGTCAAATATTTCATAAGTTATCATGCAGAAACCAACTCACATAAAGAGCTGTGACCTTTGACCTGTTAACTCCAAATTCGATCTTAGCCTGTATTTTGGTGTCATCTACCTTCACACCCAAATTTGTTTGAATCTGTTGAATATTTCATAAGTTATCATGCGGAATCCAATTCGCATAGTTAATGAGCTGTGACCTTTGACCCACAGACACCAAATTCGAACTTAACCCTTATTTTGGCATCGTCTACCAACACACCAAAATTTTTAAAAATCTGTTCAATAACTTTCATATTTAATGAGCTTTGACCTGCAGATTCGGAATTGAAACTTAGCCCGTATTTCGGTTATCACCAACTCACATATTGAATGAGCTGTGACCTTTGACCTGCGGACTCCAAATTCGAACTAAGCCTGTACTGGTGTCATCTACCTACACACCAACATTTTTTATTCCATTTTATATTTTTCAAGTTATTGTGCGGAAACCAAGTGGTGGGACGGACGGACAAGGACAACGCTTAATGCCCCCTCTGGACTTCTGTCTGCAGGGGCATAAAAAGTTTTAAAAATTTCTGGAAGGCAAGCAACCTTCATTGTATGGACTTATACCGTTTGTTGACAAACAAACAAAGGCACTCAATACTCGATGGTTCATTACATGCCGTCACGCACAGAAAAATCAAGTGAAATCCATCTTTTTTATTAAAAATCCTGTAAATGGTTGTGATTTTATTAATCTCTACACCTTCCTACGCCTAATGTATAGGAAGGTTTTAAAAAATAGTCAATTAAAATGTTAAAAATAAAGGTTTCTCACCAGACCGATATAGTGTAGATCCCTCGTTCCAAATGTACACAACACAAATAAAATACTAAAATTTATTACATGATTATAAATAATTAGCAGTATACTAATTCTTTATAATCACGTAATGAATTTTAGTATTTGTGAAATAAAATTTTTTATCTACTAATTGTTCTTCAAAACGGCATCACTAACCGGATGTACGTCATACAAAGTGGTTCAAGGGTCGACCCCATTGTATTGGTGAGCCATCCTGGGAAAATGGGTATTATAGGTGAAATTTTTGGATTTCGGTGTTTTTATGTTTTCTGGTACCTGGACACATGTACAATGTGTATACAAAATATTAGAGTCTAATTCATGTTTAAATTAGAGATATGGCCAATTGAATCAGGGGTACCCCCCCCCCTGCCTGGCTGTAAGGGTAGTCATGGTAGTCTGGCATATTATTCATCTTTTCATGATAGGGAAATGTTGGTTCTCTTGTAACGCCCAACATACCTGGCCTAGGCGAGGTGATCTTTGTAGTGCAGACATAATTTCATACATACACACCGAGGCGAATACAATAAAACAAATTATTATGCATATTCAACCACACCCACACTAGAACCCACACACTCACATTATATGCAAAAAACCCTTATGGAGACCATTTGTCATACTACATTCGTCATAGCGCGTAGTTTTAACATGGGAGATCACCAGATCCAATGACCAGGGGCAGATGGGGTTGGATTATTTATCTGAATTTTTTTTTTTTGGGGGGACAGCTTATCATTATTTTTTTGGGGGGTGCCCACCCCCACATACGCCGCAGAATATTTTCGAAAATGGGAGGGGGCTGTCCATGCAAACGAATTTGGTATTTTTTTACATGTTTATACATGCGTTCTAGGTAAAAAAAGTGGGGCCAAAGCCCCAGCCCACCTCTACCCTACTAGATTCGTCCCTGCCCATAAGCCCCCCCCCCCAAAAAAAAAAAACCCTACCTTGCTGTTTGTCCATACTTTACTTTCTCGCAAAGTAAAATCTAAAAAAATCATGCTTAAGCTTTGGAAAATAAACACAAACAAAATTCAATTTTGCAAAACCAAGTTTTTTTATGTGGCAATAAAGCTGATGCGAGCTACATTTCATAAAGGTTTAATATGACAGCAACTCTTGACGAAATATCAACTTTCATTGAACGAGCGAATCAGGAAGCAGAAGTTTCACTGTTTTCATGGTAGTTTTCATTCGAGCAAGGGATCATAATTACCAACATTTCTTGAAATGGGCCACAGTTGGTTTCTTTTTAGGGATGGGGCAGTCATGGAAATATATTTCACAAATTAGTGCCAAATTATATGATTCACTGAAGGATTATGATTTTTTGGCACTTCGTTTAAAAAGAAAAAAAAATTGCATAAAAACTTGTCTCCACATATTAAAACGACAGGTATTATAACTAACAAATAATCACAAATACATAATCTTCTTTTCTATGCTACACTCTGTACACGTGTGAATGAAATGCGTTGTAAACATCTAATGCTTGAATAAAAATATAATTTCAGAGGTTAATTCTTGATATGGAAGAGACTACATACATTTACTCTTTTCTATGCAGCAGTATTAGCAAAACTCAGGGATGTGCATCGCTCTCCACTGTCCAAATTTGCACTAAAAAAGGATATAAAACACGACAATCTCTCCTTAGTGTGTGCCTTTAGTATTATTACACACTCCTTAATACAGTAGCAAACTTACCACATTTTAATTTTCTACAATGACATCCTTCTAATGTGTCAGCAAACGTTATAAATTAAGTTTAATGTTTTTTAATCGAAAAAAAATCATAGAGTTTGTTCATTCAAAGAAAAACATGTATTTATTGTTCCATTTCCTCCCCTACCAGGGAGGCCGAGGTGCCTTGTCATCATCTAAGATCTTTCCATATATCCTATTCCTTCTATTTGGAAAATCCAGTTCATATATATGGGAGTATCTGAGAGAGTACACTGTTAAAAAAAACGTGATTTTACAGAAAATAAACAGAAGATTTTGCAGAAAGCAATAACAGAATCATTCTGTAAATTCATAAAACAGGAATTTTTTCTGTAATTTAACAGAACAGGGGCCCGTTGCATAAAACTTTTTACCTGAGAAAACTCAGGTTGTTTTTACCAGAGTTTTTGGACTGTGTTAAAGTCAATGGGAGAAATCAGACTACGGTAACCTTAGTTTTCAGTTTTTACCAGAGTTTTCTCGGGTAAAAAGTTTTATGCAACACGCCCCTGGTCTGTTTAAAAAGGGGAAAAGGATGTTTTATTCAAGGAAATTTGTAAGATTCCATACTCCAAATACCAATTTCTTGTAAGATTACGCAAATCGGTAAGATTACAGGTGTTCTCGAGACTCTGCTGCAGGAACTTCTTTTATTTTTTTCTAATAGTGTATGTCAGCAGGGTCACCAAAAGAGATGATTTTCGTCCTCTGCATTGTTTGCTTTCATCATGTCCCGGTCTTAAAAATGCCACGTTCCGATGACTCGAATCTGCATGTTTGTTGAATGCAATTGAAAAATTCACCGATATTAATGTGTTATAAAAACAGTCACATTACACTCTTATTTCTTCATGATTCATGGACATTTATCAACAATATGATATTTAACATTTCACTCTTTGACTGTGTGTAAATGTTATTTGTATTTCTAATAATGGTGGAAGTACTCGCTGATGTCATATTTTTCTACCAAAAATAATAAGATTAAACTATTGTTGGGTAAAAGAAAAATTGAATGGCGGATGTCAGCTGCATTGTGGTTCTGAGATGCCTTGTCCTCACTGCACTAATACAGTTGCTCTGTAGATCCATGATGTGCCTTTAACATGCTTCACATAACGAAATAAAGGCCAATTAGTTAACAAATTTTCAGAGTTGAAGTTTATTTTTAAAAAAGACTTTAAAAAAATATATTTCTTTTATTTTCAAAAATATTTCTTTTTTAAACATTGAATGATTTTGTGTAGAAAGTTGGCGAACCTCATGTAATGTAGCTCGACTAGATGGTAGAAAAAATAAGAAATAACCCCCCCCCAAAAAAAAAAAAAATATTGTTATTTTTGAATAAATTTCTTATAAATTGTGACAATCTGTTTTCTAGTTATAATTTCGATATCATTTGCACAGTTTTGGTAAACCTCATACAAATGAACCCCACCCCCTCTGAAAAAAAAATTAAAATCAGAAGTCCGACAAATAAGAATTTGTTTTGGAAGGGGATTTGAAAAATGTCCATAATTAAAAAGGATACTTCGAGCTTAAAATGATCTCATCAAACGTACTAAGATACAACAAGCAAATGCTGCAAATTTCATCAAAATCTGATAACTAGATCTAAAAAGGTTTTTCATGCAATATAAGCACGTCTTAATAAATATTCGCTAGATGGGCTGATGATGTCACATCCCTACTTTAATTTTTCTTATGTCAAAACATAAAATCATACTTATTTATTTTGTCATACGTGTGTGAATGATAAATCACCCTTTTTGCATGAATATCATTAATATCTAGTCTTGGAGGCGGAAAATAGAACAAACATAATTTCATGTAATGATATACAAAATAACATTCAAGTTGGAACATCTTTGCATAGGTTTGTCAAGTAAATTCATAAAAAAAATCATGCATAGAACTGTTTCACCGAAATAATCCATATCTTTAAATTATCATGGCTTTTTTACTCCTTGTCCAATTTTGATTTTTTTTAATATATATTTTTACAAACTTATTGCATGTGATAGATTTAACTTAAATGGCTATGTTACATACAAATAATGTGTAACATAGCCCGTCCGCACCTACTTAGATAGTCCGTCGCTACATACAAGTATGAAACGACGGACTATCTAAGTTGGTGCAGATCTAGTTGATAGTCTAGGCAGACATAAGTTACATCTTAAAAAGGCCGTCAAAGGCCCGGACAAATACCGCGAATCGCTTCAGCAGTCGCATGTAATTTGAAGTTCCTAATTAGTAATAAGCTCTCTCTCGATCGATCCACATAAATACGCAACACAAAATTCACATTCAAGTGTTAAGTTGCCATATTCCTCGCATCACAATTATCAATGAATCTAACAAAACAACTCAATCTGCAACATAATTCAACTTACCTTCATGAGTTTGAGCCAGGGGAATTAAATCCAATCAACATATATCCGAACCCGCCACCAAATATATCGAGCAAATATCCACTGTTCTGAAAAATAAAAATGCGCCTGACATTTTTTTTATTTCCCGCGGGTTGTTTGTTTTGTTTTTCCTCGCGACGCGCGCCAGACAAAAGTTTGATGACACGCGTATTTAAATGACGTCCTAGCGCATTTATTGTCTCTCACCAATAGTCTGGTTATCGCGCGACGCCACACATTTACATTTTGTACAATTGGATCGAGGGATCTACATGACATCAGTCTGCTAAGAAACCTTTATCTTTTAACATTTTAATTGACTATTTTCAATTCATCTCGCGTGCGAAGGAATATCAGACATATGCATGAAACACATTCAAATAGAACTACATTGTATTTCATAGGTTTTTGCCCAAATGAAATATAAAATAACATACATTTGGATTTCACATTCTGCTACATGTATGACACTTACCAAACCATTTAGATCCTTCAGTGATTTCTCTTTGAAGTTTCCTTTAAAAAAAATGTATTTTTTCTTGATCATCAGTGAAGATTTCAATGACGATATCAATGACGATATCAATTTTTGGCCTAAAGAGGGTGCGTGATTTATATTCATATCAAAGACATTACAAGGGAAAGACTAGGCACCTTAATTTTTTTACACGCAAATTCCAAAAAGTGTCCAATCTTTTCATTGTACATCGATGTTGGTAGACCGTAGTATAATTGACATTCGTTAAAGCTTGTACTTTTTGAATAAGTAAGTCTAGTGTACTGCTGGTTTCATTCCACGTACGTATATTTTTATTTTTTTTATTAGTCATCATTTTAAATTATTTGCAAAAGTTTTATCGTCAATAATAATCTTGGATTATGTTTTTGAAGATATTTCATTTGTTGGTGCCCATAATTAGTCAAGTAATCATAAGAATTGCACATTAATAATAATAATAGGCATTTATATAGCGCCATCTATCTAGAAATATTCTATTCCGAGGCGCGTTATTATTATTACCCCGGCTTTAGCTCAAGCTGCCTCTCAGCGCTCATGCATTCAAGGAATTAATCCTGCCGGGTACCCATTCACCTCACCTGGGTCGAGTGTGGATAAATTTCTTGCTGAAGGAAATTACGCCATGGCTGGGATTCGAACCCACGACCCTGTTTCAAAGTCAGAAGACTTATCCACTGGGCCACAACGCTCCACATAATTCATTCAAAGAATTCAGACAGTTATAAAATTACAGAGGAGCTGAATCAAGGTTGTGAAATTTATTAGCACCACCAACGGGCTTCTATGTATTTCTGTAGAAGAGACATGCAAAGTCACGTTCCACAAAATTCCAGGCTGAGGTACATGTAAACTAATTTGCTCTTTTTTGTACAATTTTTATTTCCAAATTAAATTTTAAAATATTCTATTGCTACTTACTGGTAAGAGCCCCAGTGGGTAGCAAGGGGTTTCGGCAAATATTACTTCTGCCATGAAGCGATATTTGTCGACTATTTAGAAATCCAGTGTCAAACACGGTCCAGAGTACGACTACGAGTACAAGGTTAGTATAACATACTACATGTAACCTCACCTCGTACTAGTACTAGTGTGAGTGTATTTTTTAAAAACCTTCCCACGCATTAGGCATTGGAAGGTGAAGAGATTAATAAAATCACAACCATTTACGTGATTTTTAATAAAAAAGATGTCTCTTACCTGCTTACATTATGAAGGGCGGTTAACATGGTTAAGACTCCAATGATGAAGAAGTATACCGTACTGTATGTCAAAGTATTTTAAAAAGACATCATCATGGAATCCTCAAGACTAGGCCTAGTGTACGTGTGAATGAGTAGCTCAGCCCACTCATTCAATTAACAAGATTATTGATAGCCTCAAGACGTCTAGTGAAACTCGTACGGTACCGGTAGTGACAGTGCAATTTTCATTGGCATTGCCAGCATATAAAAACAAACATCAGTCATCAGGATTCAGGTCATCACATTTCCAATTATATGAAGTAAAGTAAAAAAAACCAGCATGTACTTACACTCAGCACAGACGATCACATATTAGACGAAATCGTGCTGGAATAATCAACCACGATTCAATCAAATCTGACAGTGACACTCGCAGCCATGAACAACGATCGTCCACTTACTCGATCATGCCCGGAGCTTCGGCTGCCTTCTCATGCTATTTCCGTCTCAGTTATCGGTACGTTAAATATCCGATCACCTGATCACAGCACAGTTCGAACTGAAAATTCTTCAAAGGCAAGTTCGAACATCTCAGAATGCGTATGTATAAAACCATAATCAATAAAAACAAACGGTAATCGTGCCAAGTAAACGAGGAGTATAACTTTGAGCCAAAAAAAACCCCGATGCACCAAATTTGTTTACCGTTTCGTAATAGTTGTTGTATAGTTAGTTTGTGGATTGTGGTCAGTAGAGGGCGCTCTAACATAAAGTAAATAAAAGAAATATAGGCAAATATATATGTTTTCGGTAGTAGAATTTCACCATTTTATCCACTTTTTGCATTATGGAATTGCAAAGGAATGGAAACTAAGAATCTTTTTCTATTTTTTGAAATAAAGACAATACTTTTTGAATAAGTAAGTTTTGTGTTAGATCGATTTAAAAAATAGCATGCATTCAATGCTTCCTATATATAATTGTGTACAAAGCGGGGTATAAATTTTCAGAGATCAGAAAAATGAAAAGTTGATTTTCTCAATATATCCACAAAAAGTATATAAATCACCATCAGAATTTGAAAATATATGATAAAAATAACATAATTATGACCCTGAACCTTTGCCTGATCCCTAGAATTTTCCTGTAGAAGTGTTTTAAAAATCAGTTTTGCACCACACATGCCCATTTTCACATTTTCCCCAAAAATGAGGATACTTGACTCTTGGTCCAGAAATTCACTTTTTAAAATATAAAATCGCCTGAGAAGAGGAAAAAGTGTTTTTATAAGCATCTTTGATATATTCTCTACCTGATCAACCAAAAGAAAAAAATATTTTCATTGAAATTAAAATTTTTACCAATCTGTCATATAAAAGCACATTTTAATATATTGTAGTGTTGTAGACTTATATTTCCACTTCATTTTTTCAGAGATCCTGGACACAAAAGTTGATAAATGGCCCAAATGGTCTGGAAGGAATGAAAAAGTTATTCAATCTCTGCTATATGAACTTTGCATTCCTCAAAAATTAAGAAAAATATGCAAAATTTACGTTTCCACATCCAGCACCCTGTAGAATTTCGGCACCACACGTGCCCATTTAGAGAGGGAGAGAAAGAGAGACAGGGAGAGAGAGAGAGGTGAGCAAACACAATTACAAAACACAGTTCTGCTCAAAGGTGATGACAAACCACATGGAATCAGAAAGCATTGAAGGAGAACAATATACAAGTTACACAACATATACCAGAGTTCATAAAATGGACTGAAAATCCACCCAAGAAATAAATGTCTTGAAGGTTTCACAGTTGGAGGATCTACTACATGGTGAGCAGTCTATTCACAAAATTTATTTATTTATGTAGCAAAAAAAATAAACCTTGATAGGCTGAGAGCAATGGTGAGTTTGAGCATTTTTGTGTTTGTTTTGTATGACCATACATAGGTGTAGAAATACACATGTATCAATTAAATTTGAGATTCACTCTTAATATGTATACACTCATGCATGTTGTCACATAAAAGATATTCAGGCAGCTGAATAACTTGAATACGTTAGGACAACTAAATATGGATACTTATTTGCATGGTGCTCTCGTTTCTATTACATCCCTTACTGATTTGTTGCTATTTGATTGGTTGAGAGCCCTTAACGTGACTAATTTCATCATAAATATGAAATTCATCGACGATCAAAATAGTTTGTAACGTCAGAGTAGAATAGTTTTTTCTATTCTGTGTCAGACTGAAAACCACGCAATCACTCGGGCACAGCGTATGACAGACTGCCTCCACCGGGCAAGTCTAGTGATGCAACGGCGCAGATGCTTATGAAGGGTCCGCTAACAGGTAAAAATGCAAATTTACCTGAATTACAAACTCTCAGATTAGTAAATGTCAATATGAAATCACGTCATGCTTGTTTTAAATAAATCTGAATACTGAAAATAATATAATGATGGCCATCATTCCATCACCAAATGATTTTAGTTCAGCAGGATTAGTTCCCAACCTTCACAACACGTAAGTGGAATTATTAGAAGATCAATCTCAGTACTACTGCCAGGAATACCAAATCATCCTGAGTGATGCTTGCATGGGAGCAGCCGATACAGATTTTGTCCGGATCATGGAGATGGGTCAATTAGGACTAAATTAGCAACAATTTTCATTCAATATTGAAGGGATGCATAAAACAAATATACCAGATGATTCTTTCGAAAGTGTAGTGAAAAAGTTTCATCCTCAGTTGGTCCGCAATGTTACTATTTTCCCTCGGGGCTCGCGCTCCTTGGGGAAAAATAGTAATTGCCTAACCAATCTCGGACGAAAATATTTGCACTACACTTTCTCAAACACGGTATATTTCTATAATATATATGCAATGAAAAGCAACATATGCACACTGCTGCATCAATACTGTATCTCATCACCAAGCATGCTTAGATACACCCCTCACCCATGACTGATAGGAGAAACAATACATCAAATTCAAATAATTGTTAACAGTGTCTGTTTTTCATCATAAAAATATTAAAATGAATTAAACAATCGATTGATAAATTGATTTATGGATTCAATGACAGCAACTAGCTATCTCCCAGTATAAATGATGATTTATTATTTCCTTTTGCAAAACCATGGATCCTACCAAGACCAAAAATTCTACAACAGGACATTGTAGTAATACGATCATAAATTATTATCAATCAATCAAGCATTACTGTAAATCTTTGACAAATCATTTACAAAAAGTTACAATCTATTGTTAATATCAAGCAGATCAGGACGGTGTCTGCGTAATGGACTCTCCTTCAACTGCTATGTCTTGCATTTTTAAGGGTATATGTGAATGAGGAAATACTTGTAATGCTTTCTTTATCATTATTACATGGCTGCAGTAAAGTTAGAACACACTCATTAAAGACCATGCAAGATAACGGCTAAATACCTTTGTTGTGTAGATATTCATGAATCCTATTTATCATTATCATAGATAACAGGTCCATGGATAAACAACTCAATAAAAACAGTGACCATATTTGCCAGCTTATTTTTTTTAGTAAAACCATGGACCTATTACAGTAAAACAGAAGATATGTCTCTGTGAATTTAGCAATAAATTCATATTCATTTATAATGGATAAATTCAAAAGCAGTTCATGAGCTCCTTCTTAAAGCAAACAAAAAATGATGAAGAGATATCAAGATGATTATACTTCTGATTTTTCAATCACTTCGGACAAATAAAATATTTATCTCACAGAAGCAATCATAAAATGAACTGTCTGACCATTTAGCTCACAGATTCAGTTTTCAAAAGATGACATTTTAAGCAATTTCTGTCTCATAGCAAAGTTTGCTTGTGATGTAAAAAAAAATCAAATTTGAAATGGCATAATTCTGTTGAGTTTTCGCCAAACATTAATCAATATATTTCTCTTTATAGTTTCTGCAACCTAAAGTCAGGCTGCTTTTCCTCTTTAAATTTCATTTGTCCAATCAAAGGCCTGACATTGTTTAACAATTTGGGATCACAGACAAATGGAGCAAAAATACTTTGTAAATGGGAATAATCAAGGTCACAATGGAATGCATGCTTTTTAGAATTTAACCCTTGTTATGTGTTGAATTATTCATAGAAAATCAATCAATAAAAGCTGACATTGTGCCTCAATTCAGTGTCCTCTATCTTCTTATCCCATCCATCCAAATTTTCCACATACATCATGTTTATTCTCTCTCTATATATTTCTTTCCATCCTTCATTTCTTTGCCTTTCTTGCTCTCTTCCTTCCTTTCTGATTTATCTCTCCCAATTTGACTCCTCTCTTTCTCTCTCTCCTTCACACACACACACCTTTAACACAACCCCCCCCCATGCCCCCTCTCTCTCTCCAATTATCAAAATCAGAATCCTACACTGGAGAAAAAAATATAGAGGTAGAAGGAGAGCTACAAGGATATTGAATTATAAAGGATGCTCAGTGTGAACACCCATGCCCTAAAATTGTATCTCATTAACTAGGCTTCAAGCTTCGCTAATGAGCCTTACACAGGGTCATTAAAAACAATAATGAGTGTATGGTTGTCAACAAACAACACAAATAAGTTCTTACTGGGAATATTACTTTACAACATGATTTGATCCATTGCAAGAGTATGAGTTTTAACATGAGCGAAATGAGCTGTAACACAAGAAAGATCATAACTTTGAAAGATGAATTATTATGCCAATGTCACACATACAAATTTGACTCCAGACCTCTAACCAATAATACCATAAGTTGGTTGGGAGACGGTGTCTTTGGTGTGCCTGTAGCATGAATTAGTTGGGTGTGGTAAATACCACTTAAAGATAAATTCCAGTTCTGGTAACAATCTCAAAATGAATCTAATATAATGACCACCCAAGTGTCTGTTTGTATGAATGAGAAATATGTGCCAAAGGATTCTGGAAGATATTGTGTAATTGCTGAGAAATAAGCAAAATAAGCGCGGATTCGGTCACTTCCGTCGGGTCTTAATTCCAGCAATAATAATACACTGTCCCACGTGTGCCTATCTGTGTTGGTGATCTTCAGTGTGAATGTATTTCAGCTTAGATTTCATGATTTCACAAAGTTCAGTTTATATAACTGTACCAGATCTAGATCCACGATGATATTGTCATACTTAACCTTGGTTTTACAGACTTTCTCACGAAATTTAGTGTTTTACTGCAACTACTATCATTTAGCTTTAATTGACCTTGTCAGATCATGCTCAAGAGATGCATACTACTACTGCACAGTCATTTATGGGATAGGAAAAAGCATATGAGAAATTTTAATTTTCTCATGCTTATACAAGTCTTAATTTGCAATTCCTCCCAGGAGCCAGTTTCACATACTATTCTCCCCAAGGAATGCAAAATGTATCTGATGACAAGGGTAGTCATATGATAAAATGTATATTCAACCTAATATAAAAGGCATTCTGATACATATAAAAATAGTTATTATCACTATAAAAGAGGAAAGTATGGATATGACCCTTCTTGCTCTAATATTAGATCTTACTACCTTTTGTCTGAGGTGGGTAGAGTTTTACTTACAAAAGTACTGGTAGAGGAAGAGATGACAAATAAAAACAGAAAAGGGAAGAGACTAATGGCAGTCTATGCAATTAAGACATCAATTAAACATCAGGCAGCACATCCCCTGCTGTGGTACAAAGCGTTGCCCCTTTATAATAGTAAACCTATCAAAAGTCAACCTTGATGTAGTACTGACGTAAAGTAAAAGATAACACAGGACCAATAAAGGTGTAAATGCAATTCCCAGTTAAAGAGTTGACACCAGTGAAATCTCACATAAAACTTGGTGACATGGTAGGTATGATAATTTTCTTGCTTGAGAACACAAGTTTTCAATGATAGTGTGCATGTTTAACAGTCAATTACATACAGCTTAACACTTCCATTGATGAATAATGAGAATGTTTCTGAAGGCTAATGGTGATTAGGTGAGATCCCAACTAAAAGATGGTATAGTGTTTTGAATGAATTTATTTATCATCCAATGCAATGATATCGACAATTTATAAGTATACAGCCAATCAGTTATGAATACATAGGAGAGCAAGTATAATAGGAACCAGAAAATAGCATGAACACTAGTCAAGTCTGCCCCCTTCTAGTCTAGTTAAGAATAAACAATCGTGAATCTACTAAATATACTCAGCAATATATACACAATGCCTGCATAACAATTTAAATGAATGCCATACCAAAATTAAAAATCTGTAAATAAAGATCAATAGCTCATACTTTTAAGAAATTATAATCCTGAGTGTTTCACAAAGTTGTTTCTTAATAGTATCCTCTTGCACAACTGGAGACCTGTTTTGGGGTGCAAAACTTTGTCATTCCTGTGCTGGCATTAATTAGTCAAATTGATAGATAAATCTAGTGAAACGAGGAAGATTTTACAATTTTATAAAACTTGATAAAGGTTACATGAAATTAACTTTACGATAGAACAGGAAAAATTTGGGGTATCTTGTTAAGCAAATGAACATGTTACCAAAAAGTCATGCATCAAGTCACATAAACAAATTTATGATTTTCTAGGTTAATGTGAATAGCTACTACAAAACCTCAAGTAAAATGGGCCAATTTATGAACTTTTTAAGGATATTCGAAATCTGATATTTACTTACAATAAAAAAAAATGATGGTGGGTGTTAGCAATGATTATGGTTCTGCTATTACTATATTAACTATCCTGCCACTGAACATCCTTGTCATATTCTTAAAAATTGTGCTTAAATATATATCTTTATATTAGTAATCTTATATCCCATAAATTATCTAAATATACACACATGAAAACATAGATTCTGTCTTCCAAAATTACTACTATTTTGGGGAAACAGTTTTTGCCACCTAGCGATATATCGATAACCTTTCTCTTGTTGTCAACAATACCCGCTATTATGTAGGGGACAGTGATATTCCATGATCGCGGAAAATGGATGGAATTCACACAAACGGCTAAGTGGCTTTTTAAACGAAAAACATATTTTTCCTCAAAATGCACAGAACAGCAACTGAAATTACTCCAAAATCTCAACAAAATGACATATACTTCCTAGCTAAAAAAAATTACAAGCGCAAGCTCAATTTCGTGACTAAAACAAGTACCAACTAACGTAGAAGCAACATGGCTGTGTGTTGCTGCCATCTAATTCGAAGCTGTAACAGCACGATATTGCAGTATCCTCAAATCCAAAATGGCGGATAGGTGAAAGTCGTTGACTGCTCAGAACAATGTCCAAAAAGCCCCCAAATTATTGATAAAATTTAATCTAACTCTAAAATAATGCCAATAACGTGAAAGGTGAGGATGTATTCAAGCTAAATATGTTTCCTAAAATGAACACAGATTTTAAAGTGTTGTTGGCCAATTGTTGTTACTGCGGCATACAAAGTTTGCCTAGCGCGAGTATTGTGACATCGCTAATCAGTGCAATGCGTATTGATTTTCAATGTAGTAAACGGCATTGTCACCTATTAATGAAATGTTCTTTTGTCAATAGATGTTGATATCAGTAAAATATTTTTTATCAATATATTAACAGAGAATTTCCTTACTGATAACAGCACTAATGATAATTAGCAAGAAATCATATAACCATGGAATTTTGAGCAAACAAAATTAAGGGGATGTGTGTGTGGGCAAGAAACGAGGTATGGTCGATAATTCTACCATGCCATGATGTCATATCTATGGAGGAAACATGAGTTATCCCATATAATTACATATAGTATAAAAAATGAAATATGATTGGGTGATATATCTTTAAAATAGTTTTAGGCAGGTTTTTAAGTTAATATATTGTCAGAAAAACACTTGGATGCCAACAGAATGATTACAGAGTTGAATGAAATATTAGGTTTATTATCAGACTGCTTATCAAGAATTTGGTAAACCTATATTCACATAACAGAAGAAAGAACATGCACATGGAAGAACTTTGGAATGAACATTACAAATTTCCAAGGTCATTCTTACAATGTATGCCCTTCTTAACAGTTCTACTATTTGTTGACTTGAGAGGGAGATCATGATTCTGCCATCCATCCACCATCCTGAAACAACTACTATTTTCCTTCTTCATTGATTTCCGTTTTCTGATCTTTAAACTTATTTCTGTTTAAAGAAAGAATTGATCTTATTTGTGCCAGGTCAGTTTTACAATGATTGCAGGTGGATTTTGCTCGGCACCAAGGGAAAGGGAATACGGACTCCGTTGATGGACATGATGAGTTCGGTCGATATCTATACATTCCAGGTATAACCAAAGTTTCTCATTTGGGAAATTGGAAGAGATTATTGACCGAGCATAAGCAATGGTAATATATCCAATTATTTTGAAGTCACAGAAGTATATCAAATTTTGTAACACACAAGATTGCAAGGATGACCCAAGCACAACATATATGCTCAGAAATTCCCTTATGGAAGGCATGGTTGCATGAAGCCAAAGGTATCCCTTGAAGGGATGGTCCGGGCTGAAAATATTTATATCTTGATACATAGAGTAGAGTTCACTGAGCAAAATGCCAAAATCGAATAACAAATAATAAAGTTATTGAAGTTTAAAGTTCAGCAATATTTTGTGAAAACAGTCATCATGAATATTCATTAGGTGGGCTGATGATGTCACATCCCCACTTTCGATTTTCTTATGTTATTACATAAAATCATATTTTTCATTATTTCATACTAGTGTAAATAATACATGTATGTCTCCCTTATAATGAAATAAGTTGCAGCAATAAATCTCTAATGCACTAAATCAGTTGTCAATCCAATTTTCTAGTTCTTGGAGGAAAAAAAATGAATATAAACTGTTATTTCATATAAAAAAATACAAAAGAACAAGTGGAGATCATCAGTCCACCTAATGAATATTTGTGACAACTGTTTTCACAAAATATTGCTAAACTTTAAAATTCAATAACTGCTATTTGTTATCCGATTTTGATGAAATTTTTGGCAGTTTGCTCACTGAATTCTACTCTATTTATTAAGCTATATACATATTTTTAGCCTGGACCATCCCTTTAATATTTGTGGTGCAAATGGAAAAAAAAGTGAAATGCCCCAGGCAGTTGCATCATGCAATTCAATATAGCAGGGACATTTCGACTTTGTGGCATTGAACATTTTCCAGTCTGTCACTACCTCATTGGTTGGCCTTAATTGTCCTCAGACAGTTTTTGGTGCCATTTTCATTTTTTCTCATTCTTGTTTTAAGCAAAGAAACAAGCCCTATATCACATGGCAATGCCCTCAAAAGATTGAAATTTAATCTAATATGCATATCATGACTGTAAACATATACTTGACTGACATTTCATTTTCTTTTCCAAGAATCAAGGAATAAGGAAATGAATGGATATATGATAATTTGCTTATAAATTATGACAGTATATATATTTTCATCTTTATAATTCTTACAATATCAAATATAATCTAGGTAATTTGTCATGATGAGAGAAATATCTATTTGAGAGATGATCAGTGACCACAAATTTAGAAATGAATGAAATTGCAAAAGCACTTTTCATTTTACTTAAGGCCTTTGCGACTTAGGATTCTGGCAAATGTTACTTACTCAATGTACTGATTTTATAAAACGTTGCCAATATCTGAATGTCAAGAATGTTTCTGAGTGTTACTGTGCAATGCCAAGATCTGTATAGATAACAAAACATCCACCATTGTTGTCCTCTGTAACACTCAAGGCCATATGCAGAGTAAACAACTTGGCAGTATATGGAAAACACTGTCTGGTAATCTAATCTGTCTTTTAGAGTGCTATTGTACAAGCTGCAGGCATCTACGTTATGCTCGTCTTTTGACCCATCTGTATAGATTCTATTCATGTTCAATTTCACAAAATTTATAGTCACTTGGAATGGAGCTTAGTATTACCGTGGACCCTACATGGTAAACCAAGTACATGTGTTTGTAATTGAGCTTCTTTGATACCTATTAAGCCAAAACGTTTGACATCTGACAGTTTACTAGTATAAAAATTTTGAATACCAGGTGTCAAGTAATCATAATAAGACCGATTCTGTGAGTAAGTTATATTGCAGAAAAAAAAATGTCTTTTCATAGTTTAAATGCAATGGCAATTCATGTAGCCACCACATAAAATGCTGTACATAACATTGAAGAGGTACAACATGTAACCAGCCACCACAAAACCAACAATAAGTTGCCAGGGAAGGTTCTCTGTAAATAGCCAAAATAGTAATTTGGTCTACAAAAATAAATATAAAAATAACTTATCTGAAAGAGGATTTTTATTCTTCATTCTGTCACCCTTATGTCCAAGTTTCATGAACAAGGTCCATATACTTTTAAGTTATGACGACATTTCGAAAACTTAACCTTGGTTAAGATTTTGATATTGATTCCCCCAACATGGTCTAATTTCATTGACCCTGAATGACCTTTGACCGTGGTCATAACTTGAAACTCAGGCAGGATGTTAAGTAATACTTGAATAACCTTATGGCCAAGTTTCATGAACTAGGTCTATATACATTTATAAGTTATGATGAAATTTCAAATCTTAAACTTGGTTTACATTTCAATGTTGATGCATTGGCCATTGGCGGCGCTGCTGTTGGAAAAGCGATGCCTATAGTCTCACTCTGCTATGCAGAGACAAGAAATGAATGGCATTTGACCTAGATTGTGTGACCTAAAACTCAAGCCAGGTGATACCTGATTACTCTCATGTCCAAGTTTGATGAACTAGGTCCATATACTTCTAAAAAAAGTTATGACATTTTAATCTAAACCTTAGGATGAGAATTAGATGTTAACAATGCCACCACCATTTTCACTGTTGCCACCTGAAAAGCTGCACCAATGTCTTGCTACTGCTATGCAGGCAAGACAAAACTGTTGAAAAGAAAATCCTCTACCATGACATGTGACATAGATGAGTTAGCTAGCCATCAAGGACGAGTAGAGAGAGTTTCCATATTCTTTGCATAATAAAAATAAATGGCTGAATAACTGGTATAAATTAATTTAAAACATAAAAAGGGACATTGATAATTCATCACATTTCAGTTGGAATGGCAACCTTGATAGAATGTGAAATCACTCTAGTAATGGAGAAAAAAAATTAATTGTATATGATCATGACATACACAGAAAACAAAGTGTAGTTCTAGACCATGCCATAATATAGCTCAATTGGATGTCATTTGGGGAAATTGCCATCTCTCATTACAATGCACTGGGGATTCAGAATCTTCAAATTTACATGGTTACCTGATATAAGAGACAAATTAGTTGAAAAGAGTGAAATGCAATGGTGTATAAGTGGCTCCAGAATGTTTGAAACATTGTTTTGCCTTCTAGAATGACTAATTTTATACAGCTTGATGACCTTTTCGTGCATGGCTATGATATGGTCTTGGAAGATAAGGAGTTAAATTGATAGTAAACTGCACTGAACAGTTTCTTCTGAGAAAGTTTAATTATGAGCAAATAAACAAATTGACGGTTATATTATTTTTAATTTCATAAGACTTTGTGCTCAATATAAGAGTTGATTGTGCTTGTTTGTATCAGCTTATCTCGAGGTGCTGCATTGCAGTGTGCTAACCCTACCCTTCCTTAACATGGAATTCAGCTTCTCTGTTTTATATGCAGAATCTGTACCATAAATTTTTATTCTTTCATTTAAAAACATTGATCTATAATATGTCTTTCCTTACAGTCAATATGAATGTCATTACATCATAATATACATGGAGTCATAGTCTATTTCTGTAACACAAATCTACATTAGATGTGAACATACTAGAATTGAAACAATAAGAATGATTACACATGTATCCCTGTAAAGAGATAAATGGGATCAGGCTTCAAGCATGGCTACCTGACCCATATTACCCCAAAAAATTCATCCAATATTTCCAAACCAGTTTCACTCTATACAAACCCCATACTACCGTACCAAAATCACCCAATATCATATAGGACCCATTCTATCATGAAACCAATTTTACTCTATACAATATAAGCCCAATACTTCCACACCGATTTCAACCTATATTTATAAGACCCATACTACCAAACAAATTTCATCCTATATTATAATAATAATATAGGTATATTTACCCAGGGTAGCCACTTCAGTTTTGAAAACTGTTCTACCAGCGGGACCTGCAATTATTATTACCCCGGCTTTAGCTGAGCTGCCTAGGCGCTCAAGCATACAAGGAATTAGGTACCCATTCACATATTATAAGACACATAGTACCAAACCAATGTTACTCTATAATATATAAGACTCATTTACATTTCTTAAATTTATATTGTTAATATTGCGATCATTGATACTTAGTCTGTTGACTACATATAATTCCACTAGGTTTTTACCCGGATCTACAATGTTAGTAGGCAATGGGTTACAACTATAATAATGATGCAAGTTTAAATCTTGTAAAGGTGATTCTTTTAATGAATCTTTTCACAAACATTTTAACTCTATTATCTTCTTTCCTTTTGTGTCAGCTTTTCATGATTTAACAATAATTTCCCCATAAAAAATATATGAATATAATGAAATAAAAGAAACTGCAACAAATATTTACCCATACCAAATAGAATCATAAAATCTAGAGATGCTCGGCGGGTCGTGCAACTGAGCACATGTATCCCCCGAACCCACCACATCATCCGTCATTGCGATATATAGAGCTCAGACAGAAATTTGACCAAAAATACAATTAGCATGGTGGCAATGACCCTAGCATGCAGGTCCCCCAAGTCCTTCTACCATCCAAGTGTGGTTGAAAAGTGACTTATGGTTGCGGAGAAAGAGAGTCTTGCATGTTAACTTCAACGTTGACCTGAAAATGACCTTTGACCTCACCATGTGACCTCTGACTGCAGCATAACATGTAGGTGCCCCAAGAACATCTACAATCCAGGTTTGGTTGAAAAGTGACTTACGGTTGCAGAGTTAGGTGTCATAAGAGAGTCTTGCATGTAAACTTTAACGTTAACCTGAAAATTACCTTTCACCATACCATGTTACCTGCAACTGCAGCATAACATGCAGGTACCCCAAATCCATCTACCATCCATGTTAAGTTGAAAAGTGACTAACAGTTTCAGAGTTAGGTGTCATAGGAGAGTCTTGCGTGTAAACTTTAACATTGACCTGAAAATGATCTTTGACCTCACCATGTCACCTCTGACTGCAGCACAACATGCAGGTTCCCCAAGTCCATCTATCATCCAAATTTGGTTGAAAAGTGACTTTCAATTGCGGTGTTAGGTGCCATAAGAGAGTCTTGCATGTAAACTTTAAAGTTGACCTGAAAATCAATTTTGACCATACCATGTGACCTCCGCTCACACCAAACAAGGCCAAATCCATCGTATCCTCCGTACTCTGTTTGGGGGATACAATAAGGTGTATATAGGTGCACATAAAAAAAATGAATGGTACACCATCCTAGTGAATTGACATAGGAAATATACACACACACACAAAAGAGGGAAAATGGTATGCATGACATTTTGCTCATCATAGAAATACTTAAAATTAATTGTTAAGAAAGGTATACGTAATAAAATATGCTTAAATAAGTCAGTCCAATGATCCAAGTGCATAAAGCTTACCTTGAGTGATCGAGCTATAAAATGATATGATAGCTTATATCAAATAAATACAAAATTTAAGCAAAATTTGAGGAATTTATGAAAAACTTGATTGTCAAATATTCACTTAAATTTATGTGGTTAATCAACTCTGGAATCCTTACAATATTATAGAAATAAGTTGTGCAATTTCGCACTTTGTCTTAAATTGCTTGACACTTTAAACATATTATACTGTCATTATACTTATCATATATATTGTCAGTGTTTATCCGAACCATCGTATAAGTCACTTTTGATTTTTAAAAAATTATTTAAAGATTTTTGCAGAAAATGAAAGTACAAGTCCTACTCTACACATTCGTACATTTCAAGGTAGCAATTTATTTTAGTTTCTGAGATATGAGGAGGTTTTCAAGGCAATGCCATAAAAATTTTGGATAAAATGTGCAAATACCATTGAAATGTGTGCTGTATCAAAGCAAAAAAAAAAACTGCATGCACTTAAAATGCAAATGCGCAGTCAGCCAAACCATTGTATCTGCAGTGCATGTAAAAGAGGGATACATGTAAAACATTTTGCTTTATAAAATAGGTTTATTATTTCAAGCATCGCGATTGGCTAAAGTGCATCACATGACATCTAACTTTTTTTGTGTATTGCACTACAGTGCAAAAGGTGTGCAACGAAAATGTTCAACAAAACTGTACTGTAACTTTTTAAGAATTTGTTTCTGTGTTGCTATTGTATAAAACAATTAATGCACTTGCTCTGTCATGCGTAAAAGTAATTGCAGATAAAGCTTGGTTTCTTCAGTTGGTGCACACTGGGCACTCGCCGCCAGCAGCTCGTGCACAGTGTGGCACCTATCTAAAGAAACCTCACGCGCTCTGCATTTTCACTAACGCACTCGACAGCATGCATTTTTTTTGTATACTATTGCACTCATTGAAATTGTGGTCAAGGCTGTTCCATGCCTTATTATGGCATTTTCGTAGAGGGAAAATCTTAACCACTCAAATAAAAATTACAAGCATGTAGCTGAGCTCTTCTCTAATTCTTGGGTTGGGGTTAAAATAAAGTTATGAATGTTAACCACTTCTCTTGGTTTTTCCTACCATATATTTTTTCAAGCAGTATAAATCTTGCATGGCTTGGGAGAAAAAGTGCAAATTATAGTAAAATTTGAAGTGAATTTTCTCTGATATGGGTTTCGCACTGTTGTATCAGATGCCCGCTGACAATATTTTTTTTCAATGTTCAAGTCAAAGGTGCCAACAATGTCAGAGTCATGATTAGAAGATGACCTAAATATGTATGTATAAGGTGTACGTGAAAAAAGCCTTTATACAATGGCCCATAAAAAAGTCAAGGTTTTATAAAGCTTTACTAAAAGCAATTGTTATATAAAGAACATAAACATTACATTAGTACCAGTAAATTTTCATTCAGAGTCAAGTATCATCTTGCCTTTGAAGCCATAAGTTAACAGGCTAAGGTACTACATGGAATAATAAGTGGGTATGAAGGAGAGAGGAAGAGAGAGATAGATATAGAAAGGAAGAGAAAGAAAGGAAGACAGAGGGAGAGATTATATGAGACTTTGTGGTGATAGACTATGATACCCCTTTTATAAACCCAATTATGCGGATAATATCCGCATAATTTGGTCGTAAAATCGGAGCGGGACCAGAGTTATCCGCATTATTTCGATGCTGCAATTATCCGCATAATAGAAGCATCGGGACCAGATTTTGACTTTATGAACGCATTTCCAAAGTAATGCGGATAATTGCCATGGTGTGGTCACAAGGTCACCCTTTTCCAACACAACCCCATCTGGAGGGGGTGTGTGCAGTTGCCATGACAATTATCCATCTTTTTCAGGTTGGGCGCTCGTAAAAAATAGTGCGGATTATTTTCAGTTTGTGAATGCAATTTTTATTGAATTATCCGCATTCCTCTTAGGCGGATAATTGGAGGATGGGTTTATGAAAGGGGTATGAGAGTGACAGAAACAGAAACACATATAGACACACAAGAGATGAAAGAAAAGATAAACAGAACAAGAGCAATGACAATGCGTGATCTGGTTAATCCCATTCTCATATAAAATGTTTGCTCTGGTCTGCAATATTATGGAGGTATCCATGACAGATCCAAAAAAGAATGAAAAGAGGAAGTGTATCTCTTCCTGTATGAATTCAGATAAACCCTTCTCATCGATCGGTGGTATCGATGGTAAAGAATGATTCAGTGAAAATACATTAATTTTGCAGAAACTGTTAGAGAAGCAAGAAAATCAATGACAGATGGTCCATTTATATTCCAAGATTTGATTATCAGACCAAAGATCATATTGTTCTGAAACCTGTAGAAGTGAGAAAAAAAGAGAGAAGTGTGGTGCAAATAAATATATATTAAATCTGTTTGGCCTGCCATCAAGAGCACAATTAAAGGTAAAGTTCACCCTGACAAAAAGCTTATTGTAAAAAAATAGCAGATAAAATAAATCATCAATAGATGATAATAATAACGGCATATTTACCCAGGGTAGCGACTTCATTTCTGAAAATTATTCTCCCAGCAGGCCCTGCTATCATTATTACCTGGCTAAGCTACACTACCGATTCAGGTGCACACAGCTTTTTGTAGAATTATTTCCTGCCGGTACCCATTTACCTCACCTGGGTTGAGTGCAGCACAGAGTGGATAAATTTCTTGCTGAAGGAAAACACACCACGGCTAGGATTCGAACCCAAGACCCTCTATTTGAAAGGCAAGAGTCAGAACCACTAGACCACTTAGAAAAATTATTTTACACCCATTCCTTAAAAGGAAAAAAAATAATCATGAACCATTAAATATGCATCTTATATCATATGGGGCAGCTGCTCTTTTAAAATGTCATAAATCTGAATTTAAAATTCTAATAACTTCCTTATTCTTAAATGGATTCTCCTCAAACCTTCCCCAACATTTTTATCATTTTTTTTTTACTATTTTTACAACAAACTTTTCTTCAGGGTGAACCTCCCCTTTAAAAGGTATTGGAGAGTAAATAGAGAAAGCCTAGGAGGGATAGAGAGGGGGCAGGGGACAGTAAGCATAAGAAAGAGAAAGAAAGAGAAAGAGAGAGAGAGAGAAAGAGAGAGAGGTGGGTGAGGTAGGAAGGTGAAGAGAGAGAGGGTAGTTGAGCTGGAGAGAGGGAGATCGAGTTTCTCATTACAAAATTTGATGGTACATCAGCATGAGCTTTTGTGTTCAGTAGGTGAAAATAGCAGGTACAGGGGAGAAGGATGTCAAAACTTTATTGATTAGAGGCTGTTGCACCATAATTTGATGAACTTCCATTCAGTTTAAATTTTCTGTGAATCAATCAATAAATGAATCCAGTTGAATTGGAACAACCTTCTCTCACGAATGTAAGATACAAGTTTTTTTGCCAAGGATTAGAGCATTGATATTGGCAACATTATATTATTTCCTGAATTAATATGGAAGACACCGTTCAGCGAAAGGAAACAGTGATTGAATACATCATCGCGTAATGAAAAGGGGTACATTTTGAGGATACATGTAGCAGTTCAAACACTGTCAATATTTCAGGTTATCATCTCAATTGAAAAGGTAAGGAGTCTTTAGTATCAACAGGGAGTTGATTTACTGTTTTTACCCTTGAACAATAAGAGCATTCGCTGTGTGTCACTGATTTATTGCACAGGTAAGTCATGTTCAATACCTGATGGGAGTACAGCTGGGAAAGAAGATGGGGACAAGCTATCATCCAAGGTGATTTAGATATAGTGGAAAGAACTCCCTAGGAAGTGATTTGTGGATACAATAGTAAAGTGTATTATGAGGAAAAACGCATCATCCAAATCATGTAGCAAGATGTTTATAAACTTGTAAAGTGAATTGATGGTTATTATCCTTGTTTTGATAAATAATTATATAATATTGACTGGCCTTGAGGGGAACATCAAATATATTGCCAGCAAAAGAATCATATTGGCCCGAGTCTTTAGACGAGGGCAATATGGGTCTTTTAAGGGCAATATATTTGATGTTCCCCGAAAGAAGAGCCAGTCAATATTTTTATTATCATCCAAATCAGATATCTAGAGCAAAAATCATGATAATGGGGATCTTTCTTTTAAAAATAGAGTTCTATTGTGTCATGTTTTAGGCTCTGCACTTCACCATTATGACGTACTTGCAAGCTCTCGGATCCAGCGTTGTCTTTATTATGACGTATTGTTGGTGCGCGGATCCTTATGAAGCGTATCTCTTTATACGCATCCACAAATGCCCGATGTGAGACCAGGGGAAATACAAAGGTATATTTTGCGTCGTCTCTGCATGCAAAGTAAATGCGCACATTGAGACCGAGGAAAATACAAACAATATACCTACCCTTCCCGATATTCAGAAAATGTAGGGCAATACGGTCTTGTAAATGACCAGCTCAGATGTCTGATACGGGTGATAATTTATATTCTGTGGTGTAATGAGTCAACATTTTTTTTTTTTGGGGGGGGGGGGCCAGACATGCGGTATTGGGCAAAATTCTAAAATAACCAGAACTTTGTTATTTCTTGACTATTTTCTGTAGTTGAGGTGTCTAATTAAAGAGCAGATATTTATCTTTTCAAAAATGTGGTTTTCTTTTTGAAACGAAGATACAGCCTGCCAAGTGACATTTTGGTATCCCCTCTCTAAATTGTTTTGCTCACTCATGAGTGAATGAAAAATAATCTAAGTAATTTCAGATGAAAAGGGATAATCTAAGCTTTACAATGATAGGACAGGTCATTTGTCTATTGTATTTGTGATTAAGTTATGATATTCATTGATAGATCTTGGTTTCATTTTTTGTGGGACGCACTGTATATACACACGACTGATTAAAAATAGAGGCCATCGGTAAGATTTAATTGGCATTCATATATCAAGAGAATACCACCCGCTTAGCAGTGTCATATGGAAGCATATGGACCATGGCCCCAAAAGTTTTACATCCAAACTAAAATAAAGGAGGCAAGAAAAACATGCAAAGGAAAAGTGTAAGATATTTTTGTGAATATCACATCACAGTCTCAAATTTAGTTAGATCCTCATGAAAATGTTATTTTGTTCTTGCCTGCATGGGACTTATGTAAAGCAACTTGTGCCACATGGGCCATACTGTGCCCCCTACTTTTGTTTTAAGGCGAAGTATGGAGCTTCACCCTAATGCTCGCGCCCAATCATTGAATAAATCATGTTCACAGTGAAATACAGACCAAGAAAAAAAGAGAACAGGAATGAGAGAAGGGTGAAATATGATATCAATTTCTGAATATTATTTCAAAATCCATCACAAAATTTGATTTTTGTGATAAAAATTTCAAACTTTTTGCTCTCTCGCTTCGCTCCCTAACAAATCAACTTAAAAAAATATATTTGCCCGATACACCATATCTGGCCCCCTCAAAATTTTTAGTCTCATTACAACATTGCGTGTTCATACCATATGACCAGGAAAATTTTGGCTCTTGACATATCCCCCCCCTCCCCCGCCCACATTCCGCTCTGCATACGCTTGGGACACTCCGGGCCGAGAATATTTACATCTAAATGAATTGAGTATATTCACAGACCAAAACGCTGAAAATTTCATTGAAATCTGACAACAAACAACAAAATTATTGAACTCTAAAGTTCAGCAATATTCAGTGAAAACAGTTATATGCATGTCATCATGAACACTCATAGTGTTATCCTGGTTCCTGTACCATCATCTGTTCATCAGGAAGTGATAAAGACAATTACAGGAAAAACAGATTGTATCACCCTTGATCAGTTTCCATTACTTTAAAGACTTTATCTGTATAATTAATGTTTTGACCTATTACCCTATTTGAATTCCAGTGATGTATGTGACTTGCACAATGAGAAGTATTTGTTATCAAGAATAACCTAGAATTTTAAGTTGCTTAACACAAAGAAACAGAGCCATTTCGGGGCAAAAGGCTGCGTAAATATGAATCACATTTCCGCATGGATTTCACATTTTAATCAAAAATAACATTACTGACCGTCAACCTTTCCAATAACACATCTCAACAAATTTCAAGGATTTGTTTATCGCTATGTTATGGCAGCATCCAAACATCAGATCATAGCTGATATCAAACTTAAAAGCAAACAAAGACAAAGCTATTTGCACGAAAACAAGTAAATATCATGCAAGTGCTGTTCTATGAGCACGCAATATTTTTGTACATTTTGATATGAATTTTGCCTTTGTTCCGGTGAATATCCGGAGGAGCCATCAGAAAACAGCCACAGGAAATCAATGGGTAACTGTGCTACCTGATTATTTCCTAACAAAATAAAGAGTAAATTAGAATGAACTCAAACAAATCTGAAACACTGCGGTGATCTAATTAAAGTATATTATGAATTGTACCCGAGTTCTGGTCAGCTATTTTATCTTAGCCCTATTGCAGATGTTGGAGGGGCCACTACAATGTGTTTGTTTACAAGAGTTGCATCTATAATCCTTGTAGTGCAACTGCTTATAGATTAAATTCAACAAAATAAGAAAAGTAACTACAGGTACTTTCCTTTTGTCTCATTCTACAGATACTGCAACAAGCCAACTCTTCACACAACCTGCATAGCTACAGAAATATCTTCAAACATGGAGACAACACCAGGACTCAATTACAGCCTCCTGATGGACAACACAGCTGAAAATGGCACACAGAGAGTTATTTCAGTATATGAGCTGTATGGATACTTCAACGTTATTATTGTGGCGACACTATTTTCTTTGATTGCTTTTGTAGGACTTACAGGAAATACCATGGTCTTCATAGCTGTTGGATTATCTCGCAAACTCCATAACATCACCAATGCTTTCATCGTCAACCTTGGTATCTGTGATTTTATATCCTGTGCTGTCCTGCCCTTCCATGCTGTTGCTGTGATATCAGAGGATGGATGGCCTCTTGCAGATTGGTTCTGTTCATTTATTGCATCTTTGTCTATCATCACTCAAACCGCTGGTATCTTGAACCTCACCCTGATAAGTCTTAATAGATACATCTTGATCACCAAGCCTCGGCAGTTCTACATGAAGGTGTACACCCATCACAAGGTTGCCTGGATGATCGTCTTTACATGGCTCTTCCCATTCTTCTTTCTACTTGTGCCACAGTTCTTTCTTGGTGGGTTGGGTTACCAAGACATGTTTCGGATCTGCATCTGGGACTCGCGCCACAAGTTTGCTCTCATATTCCAGGGAATCGGTGCCCTTGCTTTCATCGTCTCCACTATTCTAATCATTTTCTCCTATGTCTCCATCTTCCTCTTTGTCCGACGACACATGCGCATGATGGCCAACAAAGAAGATGGCTGCGAAGGATCAGTAGAAATTGTTGAAGAGGAGAGTGCTCTTAATGATAACACAGTTGTCCAAACAGTCAAATCACAAAGAACAAACAAGAAGAAAACAATCAGTAAGAAACAAATTGATATCACTAAGAACCTCTGTGTAGTAGTTGTGGCTTTCTTCATCTGTATCTTGCCTTACACCATCCACCTTCCCACAGGAATCTACGATATGAGAGGAACATACTTTGCACTGTTATTCATGGCCAATGCTTGCATAAATCCTATTCTTTATGCGGTGAAGCATCCACATTTCAAGATTATCTTCAGCTGCATGTTTAGATGCAAGTATTCAGATATTCCCATGCCCACAATGGGACTGAAGAAAATTATGAGAACTGCAAATTCAGCATCAGCATACAGCAGCACCGATGGTAGATTTGCCTGAGTGGCAGATGTGATGTGGCGAATTCCCTAGCTTCTTGCATCATGATGTGACTAATTCTAAAATAAGTTTCATGTCTATAAGAGTCTATGGACATGAAACAATAATGAAACTACTGACCTATTATTGGGTTTATACCAACTACCTAATATTCTGCAGATAAATCTTGTGACATCATTTGTCAGTGAGTTGGTCATAGTAAATGGTCGGACTATGTCAGTCATCTGCAGATTTAGTAGATATGAGTAGTAGATGTGATGTGACAAATCCCTTTGCTTCTTGCATCTTGATGTAACTAATTTGAAGTTTCATGTCTAAAGTCTATGGACATGAAACGATAATGGAACTATTGGCCATTTAATGGTTTTCTACCAACTACCTAATATTCTGCAGATATATCCTGTGACATCACTTGTCAGTGACTTGGTCATAGTAAACGGTCAGAATAAGGCAGTCATCTACAGATTAGTCAGTCTACATAAGCAGTCATTTTGTGAGTCAGTAAGCAGCTAATAGTCGGACTGTAATTTTTTGAAAGTGCTCTTGGTATCAATTGGAAAATCAGGTTCGCAAGATCTGTACCTCGCATCTTTTTGCAAACATGGCCTTTTAATTGATAATGTATATAATGCATGCAGTTTGATATTAAGGAAAAGAAAAAGGCATTATTTCTGTGTTTTCTTGAATTTGCTTTGGATGACTTATGATAAAAAGCATCATTTGCTTTTCTGGGATGACATGTATACATGTATGTCCTTTGTTATAATTTACAATTTCACTTGTATAATCAATTTATGTCATGTGACCAAGCACCAAAAAACCCCTCAAAATTGCACTGTGTGGTATCCAATTGAAGCCAATTGAGAGTAGTTTGGTCTGAATATTCTAATTTCAGACTTCTGTGTTTTCTGAAAGAGTATACTCTCCCCTATTTACTGAAAAAAAATGGATGTACCAATCAAACCATAAGTGCAAATTTTTAGAGTTTTCACTATAGCTATTTTTGTCTTTTTTAGTTAATTGTAATCATGTTTTGTTTTCACGAAAACCTGAATATTCATCTCTTTTTAAAGTTCTAACATTAATACTTGTTTAAACTAATGGACAGGATGCAACTAATTGGTATGTGAGCTTTGGGGACAATCTGATAATTACTTCTATTGATTTTTAATGATTAATCTTCCTTCTGTCTACAATACACAATACTAGTAGTAGAAGAGTAAGTGCTTGAGTAAGTGCTCAAGTGACTAGTTTTTAATCCTCTTTTCTTGAAAGGAGTGTTCCAGGGTAGTGACCATTCTCCTCTTTATCTGAATGGTTAGGATCAATCATTGTTAATGAATTATGTATCATTATAAAGCTTAGAATCTCCCCTTTCAGAGGGGATATTTAACTAGAATTTCATTTTGGCCACTATTTGTGGGTTTTGTGATGCCTGGTCACATATATATATACCAGTTTTTATGTTCACATTTTCCATACACGTGAAACCTTGTCTAAGATACAAATTATTTTGTTCTTAAAGTCTCAGGAATATCACATTTTCCTATTAAATTTTTATCTCAATATGAACTTTTATCCAGCATTATAGATATTTTTTGTAAATATGAAATAATGAAAGTTATTGCAGAATAAAGAATATAAATACAGTGAAAATATTTGCTTGTGGTAAAGTATTCTTATATATTACTATTCAGTTTACATAAATTTGCTAAAGTACTTGGAGACTTATACATTGATTTGCCTACAATGTGTAAAAATGTACATAGCATATAACATTTTGAATAAAAAACAGCATTTTTTGTGAATAATTGAGTAAATAGAGCCATATTTTACTCATTGTATTGCATTGTCAAACTTCATATTACTTTCTTTAATATGTGAAATGTAAGGCATGTATTCTTGTCTAAGACAAGACAATTTCCAAATCAGATTTTCACAATGAAGCAAAATTAAAGCAACTTCATTGAAGAAGAATTACAAATTGAATTCTTTAAAACCATAAAGAATGAAATACATTCATTGCTAAAGTGTATAAATGGATGAAAAGGTAATAACAAAAAAGTCTAGTTAGCTTAGTGCTAGTTCAGAGAAAATGCAACAAACCCCTAAACAAATCGTCGCACGCACCACGAACAGTCCTCTCTGCGAACTTCGATGCGCGATAGCGCACTGTATCTATTCCACGAACCGTCCTCTCTGTTACAATGCCCACTGTGGCGTAAATAATTAATTTCAAGAAAATATAAAGATACGGGATGAAACCTTAGAACCTAAACTTTTGAACGAAGACACCGGTAAATAATTGGCTCTCCTTGTAGATGCACTTAATGCTGGTTTTAAAAAAGCTTTCTTTAAATGCGTTTTCTGCAAAACTAACTTTCGCATCGAAGTGCGCAGAGAGGACGGTTCGTGGTGTGTGCGACGAAATGAAACATCCCATTTCAAATGAATATGCCAATTGGTCCAAACTAACACAAATAGACCCATGTCATCAGGTTTCACTGTAACTTGATAATTTGATTTGTCCAGTTTTCATGTATTAAAACCAACCCCTCCCCATCTAAACATCTACCTCTGCATGCATTGATGTTTCTTAGCACCACTTCACATCCCATTTCCTTTGACAAAACAATTGCAGGTTTTGTTGCACCAAGTCTGAAGTGCATGTTAAATGAGATAGAGGTATATAATCGACTTTGATAGAATAAGTTGGTTAATGGAGTTTCTTGATAAAGTTGTTCATTGATGCAATCAGAAACTTGATAAGACATTGCAACCAACATTTTTGGTGAACAAGTGTATTTGATAATCTTAAACCTGGTGAACTAGCATTGTCCATGCCCAAAGCACCGAATCACATGTGAGCAACAAAAATAAAGTTCCTTTGCCATATGAATCTGAATCAAGCCTGTACCAACAACAGTGTAAGTTGTGCTGCATTTCTGCAATTTTCCTTTATTCAACCAAAAGAAAATGATTGCAATTTTCTTGTTCACAAAAAAGTGACTGCACATGTACCATCAAAACAAAATTAATACCACCGTTTTTTTTAGTCTCTTTTTTATTAAAGTGTATGTAATGAATTAATTGCCACCTGCTCTAATTCACAAGAGGTTTGATACAAGCAGAAACCATTTCATTTCTAAATCTAGAATGAGATCTGGGGAACTTTACATTAAAAAAGTCAGCAGCTTTCAAAGACAATGATATAAGCTACAGCAAATTTTTTGATCTGCAAATCACTCATAAAGCTCTTTCAGAAATGATCCATCACTAGAATTCTATATAATGAAAATGAAGGTAAACTATGTCCCTTGAAAGTTAATGGACATATATGTTCATTTTAACAAAGATATTTTCAACTCATGAAATGAAATCATTTAATGTGTTCGATAAAACTTTGAAAAAACTTAAATGTACAATTACTGTGTGCACATACTTGTCTAATTAATCATATGCCTTACTCCAGAAGTAATGACTGATAATAATGAAAAGAGAAGTAAAGTGTCCGTCAGACCGTAACACCACAGTAATGAGCTGTTTGAGCACAATTTATTGAGTTTGTAAGAGGTACCTTTTTTTTTTCTTCCTGTCGAGTGTAGACTGCCATTGGCTGATTGGCATATCATACTAGTTGTGCTTGTCAAGTCCCTAGATGAATAGAGCCAATGAAAATCTCTAGAAAACTATGTGCGGCTGAAAAAAGAAGAGGCCTCAACAAAGCCTCCTTTGCTGCACCTCCGGCTAGAAAGACATGAGGGCAGTGGCTAGGGACGAGGGAGGTACTGAAAGAGGGATAGAGTGGAAATCATTAAGAGTAATTACTGGAACATTTATGTGATGAGGTTATGTACAGTATTAATAATATCCCTTGAAAATTGTATCTCCTCTCCATCTTTTAGAACAACCTGTGCCCTTTAACAAACATATGGATCTCATATTCTCCAAGATTGTATTCTATAACTACATCAAATATAACTTTTTACTCTGAAAAGTACAGAATTAAAATCCATTTATTTCAATCAATCCATATTGTGTAGTTTGTAAGGATGTTTCTTATTCAATGGAATGCATCAGATATCTATCTCTATCATTATCTCGTTCATGGGTCTTTCTCCGGTTCCAACATGCAATGCATACACACTATTTCCTGGGAATAAAAACATAATTATATCAAACATAATCATATAATTTGATTCTTGTTATTATTCTTCAAGGTAAATTTAAGAAGAGATGCTTGGCGGATCGCGCGTGTATCCCTGAATCCACCACATCATCCGTCATAGTGATATATAGAGCTCACACAAAAATTTGACAAATACAATTGTCATGGTAACAATGACCCTGCCCATAATTTGCCTGTGGGTAACAAATTTGATGACAATAATGTGACTTAGCAGCATGACTCTGCAGAACCTAAAGTAGGCCTACTGTCCAGTATCACCTGTCGGGGAATACAATTATAGAGTAATCTGGAAATATTTTGTAAACTGTACTATCGTAAGTGTTCTTTTGTTATGATGTTTTGAAGGATACCGTACGAGACGGTCGGTAATAAAAGTGAGAAACAGAAAAAACAGTGTTCGATCCACTTTTGTTGTTTTGAGAATATCTAAACATTATATTGGCGACGAGTAGAGTGAGGATGAATCTCCCACAATTTGAACGATTTTCTGTGCATGATGAGCCGGCAAAAGTTGGACAAAGATGGGCAAAATACGTCAAGAGACTGGGTAATTTGTTTACGGCATTTGCTATAAAAGATGCCAAGCAGCAACGAGCACTTCTCCTCCACTATGCTGGACCGGAGGTTTCGCACATTTTTGACACGTTACCTGATACGGGTGAGTCCTATGAATCAGCCAAAAAAAGCATTTCTGTCCATCAGTGAACATTGAATATGAGCGTTTTGTGTTCAGGCAGTGTAGACAAAATGAAGATGAGACTGTTGATCACTATTGTCAGCGATTGCAAAAACTTGCTGTTTCGTGTGATTTTGCTGACAAGGATGGCGAAATTAAGTCGCAAATTATTCTTGGATGCCATTCACAAAAGCTACGCCGACATGCATTGCGAGAAACAATCTCGCTGGACAAACTCCTTAGTACAGCACGGGCTTATGAACAAGCAGATCGTCATGCTGCAGTGATCGAGGGTGCTGAAGCTACCGCTATGACCGTCCAAGCGGTTGGGGCTCGTAATCGTACACACCCAGTGCAACGTCAGCGACAGTCGCAACAACACCATACAGCAAAGACTGAGCACTCTACATGCCGCAACTGTGGAGGTGTGTTCCCACACCGACACAAACCTTGTCCAGCCAAGGGCCAGACATGTCATGCCTGTGGTAAGCAAAATCATTTTGCCAAGTACTCACTGTATGTCTAAAAACAAAGCTAAAGCTGCTAGTGCTAAACACGTCCAAGCCAGTACCACTACCACCTGTGAAATTGACCCTCAAACCAAGAGTTCAGGCCCAGAACCTAAAAGTAAAGGTCAATATGAGCACTACCAGTTTCATGTCCAGGCACAATCACTACCTAAAGTGCCTAAACCAACTGTAACTGTACATGTAAATGGCACCCCCATCAGTGCTGTCATCGATACAGGGGCGTCAGTCATGATGATGTCTCAGCGGACATTCGCACAGATCACGCCAAAGCCACGTTTAGTTATACATTCTGATCCTGTGTACGTCTATCGCAGTGACACCCCTCTTGATGTTCAAGGTACCTTCACAGCGATAGTAAGCTACAAGTCGTCGTCTGCTAACACTACAGTTTACGTTACGTCTCATGATGGTGATACGCTTCTGAACTTAGCAACAGCCACTGCCCTCAATCTCGTAAAACTCACATATGCCACATCATCAGCTTCGCCTAGGTCAGTCTATCCAGATCGTTTTACCGGCATAGGTAAACTGAACAACTATCGCTATCACATACAGGCAGACACATCTGTAACTCCTGTAGCTGTTCCACATCGTCGTATACCATTTCACATGCGTGACAAAGTGGTAAAGGATCTAGACCGGTTGTTGGAATGTGATATTATTGAAAAGGTGGAGAACACACCTACGCCATGGGTCTCGCCTATCACAGGCGTGCCCAAGCGGAATAGCGAGGCCATTCGCATCTGCGTTGATATGCGAAATGTCAACACCGCCATCAAGCATGAACGTCACATCATTCCAACAGTAGATGATCTTATCGCATCTCTCAATGGGGCAACAACATTCAGCACGCTGGACTTAAATTCTGGGTATCACCAGATAGAGCTCGATGAAGAGTCGCGTCAGTACACAGTCTTTTCTACACATGTTGGGCTCTTTCGTTACAAGCGGCTCAATTTTGGTCTTTGTTCCGCGTCCGAGGTTTTCCAGCATGCAATACAGATAACCTTTCAGGACCTACCAGGTGTGCTGAACATCAGCGATGATCTTCTTGTCTTCGGTCGCGACCAAGCAGAACATGATGCACGACTTCATGCTGTTATGCAGCGTCTACGGTCAGTGAACTTGACGCTAAACCCTGCTAAGTGTGTTTTCAGCACAGATCGCGTAGTGTACTTCGGGCATGTCTTCACAGCCAACGGCATCAGTCCTGATACGCGTAAGGTGGATGCAATCAACGCTGTTGCAGAGCCACAGAACATCTCAGAGATGCGCAGTTTCTTAGGCATGGTGACATACTGTGCTCGTTTCATTCCTGACCTCGCATCCATCTCTGCTCCTCTCAGACAACTCACAAAAGCTGATGTGCCATGGACATGGGGACCATCTCAAACATCAGCATTCAGTCGCATCAAGGAGCTAGTCTCCCAACACTGTACTATGGGATATTTCAACCCAGCAAACCCCTAAGAGGTTATTGTCGATGCAGGCCCTTTTGGTCTTGGGGCAATTTCGGTCCAGCATGACTCGCACACACAGTCAGTCATTCCTATCGCATTAGCTAGTCGGTCATTGACACCTGTAGAACAGCGATACTCGCAAACCGAAAGGGAGGCATTGGCCATCACATGGGCTGTCAGACACTTTCATATCTATTTGTATGGTGGATCATTTGTTGTAACCACAGATCACAAGCCACTGTTATCAATGTTCAATAACGCCCATTCAAAGCCGCCGATCCGCATAGAACGCTGGTTACTGCGGCTACAAGCGTACGACTTCCAGGTCCAATACTACCCTGGAAAATTGAATCCAGCAGACTACATGTCACGCCACCCACGTATCGCGGAGAGTGCAGGATCATCAGCAGAAGAAGAAATCGCAGAACAGCAGGTTTCCTTCATTGCAGCAAACGCGATTCCAAAGACAGTCACGCATGAGGATATAGTATCTGCAACAAGCACTGATGATGTTCTTCAAAACTGTATGCGTGCTATCCAGGAGGATAGCTGGAATGATCTTCTAGCAGCTGCAGATGCATCATTGCAGAGCGATTATAGAAGCCTACATGAAAGACGCGATCAACTCACTGTATCGGATGGCAATAGCATGCTCTTACGCTCTTACGCTTCGGCAGCGTATCATCGACATAGCACACGAGGGCCATCAGGGCATAACTAAGACAAAGGCTCTCTTGCGTGAGAAGGTGTGGTTCCCTTCCATTGATCTTATGACTGAACACACAGTTCGTGATTGTCTGTCCTGTCAGATGAATACCATTGAGCACGCCAAGGAACCACTTCGAATGACGGAGCTTCTACAACACCCTTGGACAGAGGTTAGCGTAGACTTTGCCGACCTTCCTAGCGGTGATCACATGTTGGTAGTCATTGATGATTACTCGCGTTTTGTGGAAGTAGAGATTGTTTCCTCTACTGCAGCAAGTCAGGTCATTCTGAAACTTGACCGAATCTTCTCAAGCTTTGGAGTTCCTACTGTGGTCCGTACCGATAACGGCCCACCCTTCAATGGTGCGGAATTCAATCAGTTTGCCAACTACTGGGATTCAGGCATAGGAAGGTTACACCGCATTGGCCTCAAGCGAACGGTGAGGTTGAAAGGTTCATGAAAACACTCAAGAAAGTCTATCGCTGTGCCATCGCAGAACGCAAGTGTTGGAAGCAAGAAATCTACAAGTTCTTGCGCAACTATCGTGCGACACCACACTCTACTACAGGGGTTCCCCCAGCGACCCTTCTTTTTGGACGACCGCTACACACGCATCTTCCAGAAGTGCCATCTCACCAACATCACAATGACCTCGATGCTTCTGTTCGCGATCGCGATAGAAACAAGAAACAGAGCATGAAAAGCTATGCAGACAGTCGCGGAAAAACCCAACCATCACCAATTGCTGTTGGCGATACTGTGCTTGTTCGTAGGGATGGAATGGTCCCAAAGCACCAGTCGCCATATCTTCCGCAGCCATACAAAGTTGTGAGAAAGCGTGGATCTCGCATTACCGTTCGTTGTGCCAATCATTACATCACACGCAACTGTTCGCGATTCAAGTTGTATAGCGGTCCGATCCCTTCCAATCGCTATGATGATGATGATGACATGGAGACTCATTTTCCTCCAAATGCACACAATGTCCCAATGCCAGCAGGACATTCGCAGCCTGCTGTACCACGGCGCAATCCACGTCGTGAGCGCCGTCCTCCGTTACGTTTTCGTGATTTTGTACCATGACTAAGTATACTTCCAATCAAAAGTAACATAACGCTTACCTGATGATGCGAAAAAACAAGAAAATTGATAAGAAGACAACAGTGCATTTTAATGCATATTCCATTTGTTTCTTTTGATAATTTTTGAAAGTGTCTAAGAATGGCAGACACATAACGAGTTTTGTTAATTGCCTTCACACATTTTTGTACAAATGTTATAATTGGCAGTATATTGTCTGAAGAGTTATGCATCTCTCTGAGTTGATGTTAAGATAAGTATAAAACAACCATACAAGCTTCCTTGTCTTATTATTCAAAGTTATTGTACCCTCTGGATGTTAGTTCACTCATGTGATGACGATAAACCACTCCTCATATTGTACAACACATTTTTAAAGGAGTACTTATATTCTGTTGTTTTACCTATAAACTGATAATATGCTAACCAGTTTAATATTTACAGTGCCCACATTTTAAGGGTTACTTTTCAAAATTCAAAATGACACATTTGTGTTTTGCAAGTAGACAGGGTAACAAATATCTGTGTAGTATAATTTTGTCCATTTTTCTTTTCTTTTTAGCTTTGTGTACCAAAAAAAAAAAAAAGGAGGAAAAGGGAGGACTATGAGTGTTTTATCTTATGATGAAGAAAATGGAAGAGAAAGAAGAATCCAGTTGTTTTATGTTATGATGAAGAAAAAGAAAATGAAACTGACAAATTTTTGGTGATATGTTTTATTTTGAGGTTTTGAGAGAAACTTGATTGATAGTGTTCGCATACAGGCATTTGCATAAAGTTGAATTTGCATTATGTATTGTTATTGAGATGTAAAGGTAGAAAACACAGCTCAGTAAACCAAAAGAAGTTAAAAAAACAAAACAAAACAAGTTGAATGTTTTGATCAGTAATCTTGGTTTATTTTAAAAGTGATTTGATGTTTATAAAAAAAAATTGTGTTTTGGCCATTGAACATGGTAAGAGCAGTATAGCAGTTCAGGGCCCTGTTGCATAAAACTTTTGCCGGAGTTTTTTACGGCAAAAAATCAGAAACTACGGCAAAAAAATTTGCCGGAGTTTTCCATTGCATAAAACTTTGCCGGAGTTTTTTACGGCAAAACTTTAAAAAAAAACTCCGGCAAATCAAGTGGGTTTTTGCCGTAGCTCCTGTACCAACGGCAAAGTCCTAAAAACTCCGGCAAAACTATTTCAAGGCAGCTGCTCAGGATCTGTCCCAAGTACCATGTACAGTATTCACCTGTCGATGGCTTCAAGAATAATTAGAACGTTGACATAAGCCTTCTATAGGCTACGTTATAAGGTAATTACAGAAAATTTCATTAATTCAGTAAAAATAGGGCCTAGGAAGGTCTAGATTTTAAGTGAAGTGGGGGGAATAATTGGTGGTTTAATTTTTTAAGATATATCAACCCTGTGACAGGACAATAAATAAAAATCTTAGATAGAATCTAGTTCTAGTTTAACTTTAAGTAAATCTATATGACTACAGTGTTTTTTGAAAAGTTATACTGTGAATAGAGCAATGCAGTCGGACTTAACCCTTTAAATTATTCAAAACATAAGGCTTTAAAGTTGAACTTGAACTTGGGCAGTCTGCTCTTTTTCTTTGCTACCGTGACCTTTATCGCCAGAGCCTCCGGCTGGCGAGCTGGCCGCTGGATCAACCTCTATGCGATATGCGACGATGTGTTGTTGGAGTACCTTCTAAGCCGCCTCTATTTTTTGCTGTTTTTTACCATTTAACCACCTTTACAAATCCAAATATTTACAAGTTCTATAAGACATACCCAGAAATACTACTCTAGATCAACTGAAATACTCAGAAGTATGAGCTAACTTTATTTTAACGATTGAACAGACTTGTACTGCAAGTTCAATTTTACGAGGAAAACTTGAATAGCAGTCGATACGGCCTAGTCCCACACTTGCAAAAATAAGTTGGAACTTCAAAGTAAGATTAGGACGTGCTCACTGGACATCTTAATTTCTCACCTTTGCCAGTCTCATTTTTCTTTAACAGGTCATAAAAACTGGGTGATGATTGAGAAGAAGGAGGGGCATGCTGGAGGAGGTCTATCTTTCACTAAAAACAGACCTAACTTATCTTTTTCTTCCCTGTCACTCGGCTCGCTCCAGTCCAAGACAGACGACGATCGAGCACGTAAACAAAAAGGAAAATGAAATATCCGACTGATATCAAAACTTACACTCTGGCAAATTAAAAAACTCTGGCAAAAGTTTGCCAGAGTTTTTTTGCCATGAAATTTTGACCGAATTTGAAACTCTGGCAAAAAATTAAGGTTTTTGCCATAGAAAAACTATGGCAAAAATAAGTCTGGCAAAAGTTTTATGCAATGGGGCCAAGGAGTCCATTATAACATTCAGCAGCTCCTCAGTTACACTGTACATTTGTATTTACAATGTTTAAAGGCTTAACATTCAATCCAAGGTGAGGAGGATTGTAGTATCGTAAGTGTTCTTTTGTTATGATGTTTTGAAGGATACTGTACGAGACGGTCGGTAATAAAAGTGGGAAACAGAAAAAACAGTGTTCGATCCACTTTTGTTGTTTTGAGAATATCTAAACATTATATAAACCTAACCGTAAGACCCCCCACTAAAAAATGATAGACATCTTCTCTTCACCTTCTAATATTACTTCTGTGTGCCAACTGGAATGACAAACTGAAAAAAAAGCAGAAGTTGCAGGTTTTACCAAATTTCCACTAAAATATGGTTACCATGGCAACCATGTCTCCACCCACTCCAAAATCATTAGACGGCTTTGCTTTACCATAATGGACCTTCAATACCCGACTTCAAAAACTTCAGAATTCAGCAGCCCGCATTGTTTTTCTGTCAAATAAACACGATCACATCACTCCTGTTCTTAAAGACCTCCATTGGCTGCCCATAAAGGATCGAATAGTTTTCAAAATTTTACTTTTGGTTTATCATATCATCAATGGATCCGCACCCAATTACAACAAGTCTCTTATACACCACTATCAACCTGCATGCACACTGCGATCATCCCAATCAAGTCTCTTACATACCCCACTATCTAAAAAATCCTGGTGCTATCGAGCCTTTGCTCATGCCGGACCAGCTCTGTGGAATTCACTACCATAGGAGCTGAAGAACTCAACCTCTGCAACATCCTTTAAGGGCAACCTAAAATTGCATTTGTTCACCAGCAGGTACTAGGTTTGAAGACAGACATTTTTCCTCATTTGTAATTTACCCTTTCTTGTACTTCTCTTAGTTCTCTTTACTTTTATGTTTTGCTCTCTTATAAGTGCCTTAAAAATTTAGTCAAAATGGAAAAGACGCTATACAAATTATATGTACTATTATTATGACAAATATGAAGATAATTGGAGAAGAAATGCAGCCAGTAGAGCACTCACAAAGAAGTCTCTGCTATTCCACAAAACTCTTGTTACCATGGCAACGATGTCTCTGCCTACACCAAAATCAATGGGCAGCTTTGCTTTATGGACCTTCATGCCACATTTAAAGCTGATCAGACAAGAAGAAATGCAGATGGTAGAGCGCTCACAAGGACATCTCTGCTATTTCCACAAAAACTCTTGTTACCATGGCAACAAAGTCTCTGCCCACACCAAAATCAATTTGCAGCTTTGCTTTACAATAGACCTTCATGCCACACTTGAAGATGATCAGAGAAGAAATGCAGCTGGTATAGCACTCAAAAGGACATCTCTGCTATTTCCACAAAAACGCTTGTTACCATGACAACGATGTCTCAGCCCACACCAACATCAATAGACGGCTTCGCTATACCATACTCAACCTTCATGCCAAATTAGAAGATGATCGGAGAAGAAATGCAGCTGATAGAGCGCTCACAAGGAAATCTCTGCGGTTGCGGCGGACGCTGCGCGACAAGGCCAAATCCATAGTATCCTCCAAACTCTGGGGGATACAATTAAATGCAAAATAGGTATAAAGTTACATGAATTAGAGCTACCTTTCAGCAACAGAGGAACATTTATTGCATTCATTAAGTTCATGTGGACAGAGCAACAATATAAAGATAAATAATGGAGGTATAGCATCCTTTACGATTGAAGAAAAAAAAGTAGTGGTAGTAGATGAGATAGGAGCAAGACAGAGAGAGAACAGTTAGATATATATATATATATACATGTGTATATATATATATATATGCCTACATCCTACAAAATGGCAAAATCTAAGAATGGGTTTATTCCGTCATAGACGTAAAGACGAAGGTAGAGTGTGTTAAGGCGCATAACGAACATCGAAAGAAGACAAAAAATTGCCTTAAACACAAATGTAGAGAAATATATAAACCCCTCAAAAAAAGTTTTGCAACTCAGATTTGGGGGATGATATCTCTTTGGTTAATGAAGTATAAAAGATGAAACTGGTTTCATTGGAAAGCTGAATTATTCCTCTTTACAATGACATGCCATTTGCTGTGATTATGTAATCATGGAATATGCAGTCACCATGAACATTGAGAAAAGTCAGAAGTGAAATGTTGCAAAGTGCATTGATTGCTAACAAGAGTCTCCATTTCTATAGAATTTCCACCATGCTGGCCGGCCGGCGACAGTGAATGCACTCGGTCCATCCTCAAAACAATTGGAAATTCGCTATTGGCATGCTTGGAAACGATGCATTTTGCAACATTTCATTTCTAACATTGCTGCGTATTATCATGTCTGTGTATTCCATGATAACACTAGCATTACAAATGACACATGATTGTAAAGAGGAATAATCATGCTTTCCATTGATACCACTTTTCGATATGATGATGGCATACTACTAAATTTATTAGCACTCAAACTTGAGTTGCGGAACTTTTTTTGAGGGGTTTATATATGTAGACAGTGTGGGAGGGAGAGAGAGGGTGAGGAAGTAATATGTTTGGATTTGCTGGTGGCACTTTTCAATTTTAATATGATCATTAATGACAATAATGATTTATGACATTTGTTGTTATATCTGTCATTATACTACTTCCAAAGTAATGTACCTTTGTCAACAAAATCTTCGAGATCAAGTTTCCAACACAAATTTGATGGTATGAAAGTAGTTATGTTTCTGCTACTTAGCAGATGAAAGTTGCAGGACAGTGAAACAAGGATATAAAACAACTGCTCGAAGCTGTTAGTCAATGCAGTTGTGAAGTTTCTCCCATGTTGCTGTTAGTCCAAAGACTGTGCGTCTTTCAATGTGGTCACTTTTCATACCATCACAATTAAACGTGATTCATCTTCAAGATAAATGAACTCCGATGCAGCACCAAGTTTTCAAGATATCATCTCATTAGAACATTTACAGGTAAGACATCTTTGGTATCAATTATTGAAACTTTGTTCCCATATTTGGAACACAGCGCATAATTACTTCTATTAATTGTTCACTCTGATGCAAGTACACACCTTGAATATTTAAAGACAATTGGGCAGCCAAGAGTCTTGGGACATTGATATGTTCTATGTAGAGACTACAAACCTTGATTGATGTAACAAGGGAGAAACCTACTAAAAGAATTACTGCATATTGGCATTTACAATCTATGGGGTATCCCTATTGGCAAACAACCTAGAGCACTTTGCTCACAGAACTAGCCACCTTTCTCACTACCTTCCTATATCTAGCTTACTGGAAAGAAGTTCGGTGGAAATTAGTTTAAAGGGTAGTGAGAATGGTCAAAGCAATCTTGGAAGCGGTCTTCCACACTGGTTCAAAAAACCACCTCGCGATGTAGTTTTCAAGATAGCTTTGCCTCGTTTAACTGATTTTAGTGCTTGCAAGTGAGAACACAAATGTTCTTCGGGAAGCGATCTTCACACACTTTGAGCGCGCTACTCCACACAAGGATACTTGATCAGCCTACTCTTATGTCCAAGTTTTATGGACTCGATCCATAAAATTTCAGTTAAGATGACAATTCCTCAAATAACCCCAACATGGCCAAAGTTTTAACCAAAAATGAAATTTTTGATGTTATTAAATCTATGAAGATGAATAAAACCCCAGGATTTGATGGCCTTCCTATTTAATTTTACATAGTATTTTGGGCTGATATTAGTGATTTACTATTGGATTCATACAATTATTCCCTTCAAAATGGTGTGTTATCAATTTCTCAGAGGAATGGAATTATAACACTACTCCCAAAGAAAGATAAAGACCCTCTGTTTGTTAGAAATTATCGACCTATAACGCTTTTGACTGCTGATTATAAGATACTAGCCAAATGTTTTGCCAATCGCATTACTTGTTTTATGCATGATCTTATTCATCCAGATCAGTCTGGTTTTTTAAAGGGCAGAAATATTAGCAACAATGTGCGTTTAATTTTTGATATCATTGAATATACACAGACAAATGACATTCCTGGAGCAGTAATATTACTTGATATTGAAAAAGCTTTTGATAGTGTTAATCATAACTTCCTTTTCCGAACTTTAAAACATTTAAATTTTGGTTCTAAGTTTATTGACTGGATAAAAACTCTGTATTCAAACAGACAGACATATGTTTTGAATAATGGTTCCTTGACTGATCGCATCTCAATGCAAAGAGGTATATTTCAGGGGTGCCCTATCTCTCCTTACCTGTTCCTACTAGTTATTGAGATATTGGCTATTTCTATTCGACAGAATAATCAGGTTAAAGGTATTAAGGTCAAGAATCAAGAGGTAAAAATATCATTATTTGCAGATGATTCGGTTTGTTTTGTAGACGGGGCTAGAGATTCATTTAACATTTTGTTGGATATTTTGAATAAGTTTGGTAAAATTTCTGGTTGTAACTTGAATTTAACTAAAACAGAAGCAATTTGGATTGGTTCCAAGAGAGGTTGTCAAGATTTTCCGTTAAGTAATCATGGAATTACATGGAAATCAACAAGTTTTAAATCTTTAGGTGTCAACTTTTCTATGAATTTGGGGTTGATATTTGATTTGAACTACAAAGAAAAATTAAAAAGAATGACCCAATCAATAAATTGCTGGCGAATGAGAAATTTTTCGTTGATTGGTAAGATATGTGTAATCAAATCTCTTATCCTCCCTCAATTGTTATATCTTTTTTCTGTTCTCAGTATAAAGATACCACAGTCATTTTTTAAGGAACTTAATAGTCTGTTCTTCAAATTTATTTGGAGTGGTGGTAATGATAGGGTTAAGAGATCATTTATGTGTAATGATTATACTCAGTGTGGACTAAAGATGATTGATCCTTATCATTTGCTCTATCCCAAAAAATGACATGGGTCAAACACCTACTTGATGATAATTTTGAGTCTGTTTGGAAATCAATTGAAATCTCAGCTCTAGAAAAATTTCATAGTGATCCTAATATTTTGTGGAAATCATATGCCCCAGAAACCGTTTTACAAATTGCAGATTCGCTTCGTTCATGGTATTATTTCAGAGAATATGCTTCTATAGAATCATTTCATTGTAAATTTTCTGAGATGGGGCATTGCCAATTCTTATGGTTTAATAGATTAATTCGATCAAAATCCAAAAAATACTTCTATTATGAATCTTGGCATGAGAAGAATGTTTTTGTAATTTCAGACTTATTGAATCCACCTCATCCTGGACATAAATTGTTTGAAGAACTTATTTTAGATTTTGATATTCCTGTGTCTGATAGGAGAAAATACAATTTTTTAATGAAAAATATTCCAATGGAGTGGTTTAATAGAACAGTTTTGACTAATGTACATGTTCATGATATTTTGATTACTAAACTGATTACTGCGAAAAAAGTACCATGTTATGCCTATAAAATTTTGAATGTGCAATATCTTCCAGATAGACGGTACAACTACTTGAATGAATGCCCATCAATCCCTGTACCCACTTTGTGGGAAAAGGTACATAAAGCCAATTTCTTTTGTACTATTGATACTAAACTCTGTTCCTTTTACTTTAAGATTTTTCATAATACTATAGCTCTAAATGCATTTCTGTATAAAATCAAAAGGAAAGATTTACCAAACTGTACATTTTGTGATAATGAAGAGGAATCAATAATTCATCTGTTCTGTGACTGTGATAAGGTTACCCCAATTTGGAATCTGCTATTGACTACGATAAAAAAACATATTTCAGATTTTAATCTGACTAATTTTCAAAAATTGTTTGGTGTATCAATGGATAGATTTGTTACTTACCTTTTACTATTGGCCAAATATTATATTTATATTTGTAAATTCAAGAACACCTTACCAAATGTGGATTTATTTAAAATTTTTGTGAAGAAACAAAAGGAAATTGAGCATCACCTAGCCAAGAAAAGAAACAAACTCACTGTACACTTTAAGAAGTGGCGATTTGATATATGATTTTTATTTTAGATACAGGTAGTTCCCCCTTTTCCATTCTATTTGTTTTTGTATCTTAAATTGAGACTTGTACAATGCACAGAGTAATATGCTACAAATGATTATACATGTAAATTCATCTCGATGTGTATTCCCTTTAGAGTAACCTGTATCGTCCAATGTTTTATTTTGATTTATGTCACCTTTTTTTTTTTTTTTTCATTTATTTTTTTATTTCATTTTTGTTTTTGTGATTTTACTGCTTTTGAACTGTTTCAAATCATTCCAATTACCTGTAAATATTGTGATTATATGTGATTTTGAATACCAATAAAACACATAAAAAAAAATAAAAAAAAGTTAGTTGAACCTAAGTGACCTTTGATCTTGGTCATGTGACCTGAAACTCAGGCAGGATCTTCAGTGATACACTATTACCCTTATGTATAAGTTAGTGAACTAGATCAAATACTTTCAAAGTTAAGACAACATTTTGAAAACTTAATTTTGGTTAAGATTTCGATATTGATTCCCCCAACTTGATCTAAGATCATTGACCCTAAATGACCTTTGACCTTCATCATGTAACCTGAACTCAAGCAGAATATTCAATAATACTTGATTACTCTTATGTCTAAGTTTTATGATCTAGGTCCACATACTTTTAAAGTTATGACATTTCAAAAACTTAACCTTGGTTAAGATTTCAATGTTGACACAACCGCCATCTGAAAAGGGGAGCCTAGAGTCTCGCTCTGCTATGCAGGCGAGACAAAAATGAGAATATCTCAAAAAGTAAATTTTCTCCTTTCATGTGTTGAAATTTAAAGTTGTAAAGTAAAATTCTTGAGTGAACCCCAAACTTCAAACCTTGTTTTCTTCATATTCTTTAAACCTCTCACTAAATTTCTTCTACATTCAATCAAATACTTGTGCAGGTTATTGTTGATCAATATTGACAAGCTACACATTTTAAAGCTTATGATGCACTTTATCACGCTCAATAAAATGTTTTTAAATAATCATTCTGAGTGATTTATTGTTGCTTTTGGTGTGGTAGGTCACATTTACCAATTTCCGGTCAGGAATTCTACAATGATCTCTAAATACCACATATTTGCTGATATGAAAGCAAATTATTCCTTAATACCTCAGGAAAAATATAATGGCATGTTAGTACTATTCAAATTCTGAGGTTTCTGCGAGTGAAAGCACATTACAAGAGCTTGTCATGTGAGACATAAAGAATGTGCATTGATTGTATAGAAATGTTAGAGGTTTGATGCTTGCTATGTATTCAATTATAGACACTTTACCAGGTTCGGATTGGTGTTTATACAAAATAAGGCACCTGAAGGGTGTTTCCATTTACTGACAACCCTTTTCCCTCATTCACTGTTGTACACATGATGAATATTCATAAAAATGGTGACACTGTACCAGGGTCTTGCCCTCGCATTGTACCAGCCCTGCCAGATCAGGGTCGGCAAAGGCAGGCGCCATAGTCCACCCAGCAACCTGGCTGGTTAATTCATGCTCCCTAAAACCTAGTATCAAGTCATAGGTATGTTGGAGTAAGTGGCTCATTTCACAATATCGATAAAGCAGAATTATTCTCCTTACTATTATTGTTATTATTAAAGATCTACTCATCAGGCCAAATAGACAAAATTTCGCTGCTGACTTACTCATAAATTCCCTTCTTGTTATTATCACTAGCACATGTGTGTTTATGCCCACAAAGCAAGCAACGACCAGTCACTCCCCAAAACTTGGTTATAATGAGAACAAATATTCGTCAGATTCATACCATTTAAATATCCCAGGATCGAAAACCACACCTCAGACATCATTTATTACCCATTTCCAAATTTTCTCACTAAAAGATAAAAGAGAATGATTATTTTTGAAAAGGTTTGTTTTCTTCACGCAGTGAAAAAGGGGAAATCAGCGATACAAAAATGTTGATGGCTCATGGATATTCATTAGCAATAAAAGCCAATCACAGAAAGGGAATTTGGCCACGCCTCTTTTTGAAGGAAAATACATGAGACACTAATGAATATTCACTACCTGTACAAAAGTGAATGGGGAAGGGGTGTCAGTAAATGGAAACACCTGCACCTGAACGACATCTTTTCTGCAGGAATCCTGCAAGCAGCTTGTTAATACAAATCAAAGCAGGATTTGAACTAAACGACCAGCTCATCAGTTCCCTCAAGGACTGAGCAACTTGTATGATTTATAGGTATTGTTCCAATCAATACAATGTTAATCTTAATAATCTTAATATTGCCTTATATTTTCAATCTTATCTGCAGTTATAACTGACAGCTGTTTTGGCAGACCAGATATGGAGACACCACCAGCCCTTGACAATTTCCTAATGGAAAATGGGACCAAAAATGGAACACAGCAAGTCATTTCAATTTATGAGGAGTATGGATACTTCAATGTTATTATTGTTTCAACACTATTTTCAGTGATTGCTTTTGTAGGACTTACAGGAAATACAATGGTCGTCATTGCTGTTGCTTTATCTTGTAAACTCCAAAACATAACTAATGCCTTTATTGTCAACCTGAGCATTTGTGATTTTATAACATGCGTTCTCCTGCCTTTCCAAGCGGCTGCTGTGATATCACAGGATGGATGGCCTCTTTCAGATTGGGTCTGTTATGTCATAGCATCTCTGGTTATTATCACTCCTTCAACTAGTATCTTGAACCTGGTTATGATAAGTCTGAATAGATACATATTGATCACCAAGCCTCGAAAGCTCTACATGAAGGTGTATACCCATCACAATGTTGCCTGGATGATTGCCTTGACATGGCTCTTTCCATTCTTTGTCCTTCTCATGCCTCAATTCTTTTTGGGTGGCTTGGGTTATCGGCCAAAATTCAAGTTCTGCCTCTGGAACTCTGAGCATGAAGATGCTCACATTTTCCAGGCATCTGGTACACTCACTTTTGTTGTCTCCACTGTTCTAATAATTTTCTCCTATGCCTCCATCTTCCTCTTTGTCCGAAAACACATGCACGTTATGGCCAAAAAAGAGAGTGATGACAGAGCATCAGTGAAAATCAATGAGAGAGCTCACGATAATAATGAAGTCAAATCATATACATCGACTAAAAAGGAGACCATCAGTAAGAAACAAATTGAGATCACTAAGAACCTCTGTGTAGTAGTTGTCACATTCTTCATCTGCACCTTGCCTTACTCAATTCACCTTCCAACAAAAATATACGATATGCGGGGCACCTACTTGGGGACGTTAATGGTGTTCAATGCTTCCATAAATCCCATTCTTTATGCAGCAAAGCATCCACATTTCAAGATCATCTTCCGTTGCATGTTCCAATGCAAATACTCAGACATTCCAGCACCATCCAGGAGACTGAGGAAAATTTTGAATGATATGTAATCATCATCAGCTTTCAACAGCTCTGATGGAAATGTGACTGAGTGAGATAGATCAAGGACAAAACTGATATGTGTATTTTAATTACAAGAGACTCACATACAGTTTCAGAATAGTTGAAACATATGCCCATTAATTTACTGGTCTTCCAACTACATTCTATATAAATGCCAAGGAATTAAGTTGACTTGATTTTTTTTATCCCTATATAGGCCAGGGTATTTTGGGAGTTCATATGGCCGAGGGGGCCTTGAGATCTCCACCGTCGACCGCGCGGTCGCGACGAAAATTGGGACGCAGGTTGTCTGGGATATAATCTACAAAATTGTATAGTATTTTATTTCATGCGAATTGTTATTAAGTAATTATGCTAGTTTATGCATAATTAGTATAAGAAATCATACTTTTTCTTCTAACTCCATAAATAATGCTCCAAATGTTCTAATTTTTGGCATAGAAACTCTTTATGGTGTTTTTAGCAAGTTAACATGAAGAAAAATTGTGACATCAGATTAATTTCTTATGTATTATATTGTTTTTTGCAATTTCTTATGTCTTTCTTTTTTTTCTTTTTTTATTCAATGAAATTCGTTCGGGACTCTTCTAAGATCCTAAACAGCAAAAAATACATACTTTTAGACCAATAAAACTAAAAATAATGATACATTTATGATTTTTGGTTGAAAATGCAATTTACATTGACTTTGTACACGAAATCATGTTTTTGAGCAATTTTTGTTCTGACATGCACTTACATAAGGTTGCGTAATTTCGGAACAACGTACCTAGGTGACACAAATTTGGTCTCAATAGTTATGCAAGACTTGAAAGTAAAAAGTCAGTGAGCAGCACGGTTAAAAAAAATGTGTGGCACCCCCCCCCCCCCAGATAGGGTTAAGGATGTATTTTGTACATGCAAATTACCTGTTGGGGTTTTTTTGCATCTAAGAATAATTCATGGAATTGATCTAGGCTTGAACAATTTTTGTTCATTGTTTACGATATAAAGAAGGATTAGATGGTTGCAATTCAAGAACATATTTTAATTGTCATCACGAAGAATGAATTACATAAATCAGAATTATGTTGAAAGTATTTACATAAAGAAAGAATAGCAATAGACCAAGAAGCATTCCTTGAGGAACACCACAGGATATTTCTTTGTTATGGGAATCCTGATTATTTATAACAGCGCTTCTCAAACGGTGGGCTGCGAGAAGCTCCAGAGGTAGAAAAAACTATAGTATGTTTTACAGACCTGGACCTGTCCGACAGCCCAAATATGTTATGTTTGTTCAGTTTACGTGGGTCAAACAAAGCTAAAAGCATGCTTTATGCATGTTGCAATATGCATACAGATTATGATGGTTTCGATCTAACTTTGATGTGAACCTTAATTGTGTATAATTTAGTTTTTGTTGCCCATTTGCAAATGCAGTTAGTTCTTGAACTGCTTGTTTCGAACATGCTTCAGGGCTTCGTGCTCAAATTTCACACAAACATACTTTCATCAAAATGGTCTTTTTTAAAGCAATTTAAAAAGGGCGAGGGAGTTAGAAACAAATGGAAAAGTCTCTGAATGTAACTGTAAGAAAATATGACCCTGAATACATTAAATTTTGATTCATCATGACTGGCAGTGATACAAAATCATAAGCAATGTGTGTCGAATGTTGAAGGTATTCAGCATTTGTTGTATACGTTTGGAGGGGCGCAAAGGCCGGGCTACTGAAAGTTATACGCACTAATATGCCCATTATAATCATTATCTATCTTTGAGTCGAGACAAGTAGTCATATTGCTTTCTTAAAATATTGGTAGGTGGGCCTCGAAAAATAATTGAGAGTCAAAGTGGTCCTCGAGTAAGAAAAGGTTGAGAAGCGCTGATTTATAGTAAACATATTATTTCTGATCCATTAGCCTAATGCACCACTCCACGTTCTTTCTTTGAATCACATTATACATTGTGAAAATCATTTTATTTTATTTATAACTAAGATTTGTCATAAGACAGGCCATGGAAAGCATTTTTTCAATTAAATAGTCTTTGTCTGCATATCGTTTTGAAATGGGAAATCAATTGATCCCCATACTTCTTATCAATTGTAATCTGACATTTTACTTTAGAAGAATGTTACAATTCATTATTGGAATAAATGCAAAAATAAATATGTTGCATTTCAATGAGAGTCAACTATGGAAAAAAAATATCCACACATCAGGTATTTCATTATGCTCTGATTATGCCAAAAAATTATTTAATCAGTTGTTTGGTTGTCTGGTTCAGAGTGCTTCTAATTGATGTTTATATAAAGTCAAGTTTATTCAAGAATGGGGCCCGTTTTGAGCCTTTATGTCAAAAGCACACATAGTGAGTTAATGATCATTCAAAGAGCCTATAGACATGTTATATTTCTAGATTGGAATTACTATAGCAATGCTTCTTGTTTATTTATGTAATATCAACATGCTATGATTAAATGAGACCTATTAGTAGATGGTGATTGGTACCTTTGAATTTTTCTGTATGACCAACATTGGTCAGTAATTGGCTTCAAGCAGTTTAGATTATATTTCTTTTGAAACTTCTGAGTCTTTCTTGCTAATTTTGTGCATTAATGATTTCATCGTTATTTTCGCCTTGGGTGATGCCATTTCATTCTGTTGAAACTTTTAGTTACTCCACTTCAAATGAAATAACTTGAAATGGAGTAGCTAAGAGTAAAAGAAAAAAAATGAAACAACATTGGTGCATCGATCACCAAAACTATGTTTGGCAGCAAGGAGAACACTACACAACACACTGTGTCTTTGAAAATGCCATAAGGATTACAATAACATGCATCACAGGTATATAATTTCTCTTGTGAATCATTGTCTCATCATGGCCTTTGGTCACAATAACATCTCATTCACTTGATGAATTCTAAGTATATGAACTTGAATTCTAAAGCACTGTATGCATGAAATCCACCTTTTAGCAATAGAGGTTTTGCATTCAAAAGTATATATGCACATCGATTGAAATGAAAATTACTACTTAAACCAAAAAACCTCATTGTTAAGCACACATGCAAAAACTATAATGCACATACTTTAAAAAAAATTATTTTCGCTAAAGAAAAATGCCCAATCTACCTCAAACTGCCGTGGCAAGGGAAAGCTTTCCAAAAGTTTGAGATGCAAATTAAGAAAGCAATATCTTGTGCCTTCCCTAGCATTGAAGAGCATATGGTATTTACCACATACAAAATGATCTCAGCTATTCGAAAGGATGTGCTCCCTATCTCTCACTGCAGTTGTGTTATTTACGAGCGTAAGTGCCGTTGTGAAGCCTGGTACATAGGGAGTACAACCCAATGATTAGCAGATTGCATTAGCTATCATGTGCCCACCTCTATCCGAAATTGTCAAATTAGCGCGCATTCACAACCTCTGTGCGCATGCAGAAAATGTACCGCAATAACTGCGACGGATGGTGGTGGCAGTTTGGCTATTGCTAACCACTTGCTGATCAACCAAGCATGCACTGAACAATACTGTCCATCTTGGTTTAAGGTGCTCAGCCAAGGAAGGAATTACTTGAGGCATGAGTATATCCGGCTAGCAAACCCGATTCTGTGCCACCAGAAGGAGTTTGCAAGTTTGTGTCCATTTAGTTGCTTTACTTCAATTTACGGTTGGTACTAAGCGTAACTTGTTTACCTTGACAGCCAATCATGGCTCACCATTTAGCATCCATTGTCTAGTTTGGGTTCTATTATATATTATTTTTGCTGTAGCATTTTAGTCATTCATGCGATTTTACCCTGGTGAGTGCATGTCGTTAAGCTTCAGTATGTCCGTTTTAAAAAAAATAGTTACCCATATTTTAAACAAACAAAAAATCTTACTGTGTCTGAATAAACCTTAAAGGTTGGAAGATTGCATATGAGCATATTAACAACATAAAGACATAACTAGCATCTATCATAGCAAAGACTGAAGAAAAAGTGATGGGAGAAGATGAGGAAGGAGCAAGAAAGAAAGAGAGAGGAGAGAGACAAAGAAGGAGCGAGAGAGATGTGGAGGAAGTTGTTGTAAATGCTGGTGGTAGTTAGTAGATGCTTTTCAATCCCTAAGAGATCAGATATGGCAAAAGTAATATTACATTTCCTGTTACATCCGCTATTATTGAAATTCAACTGTATATGTAATCCCTGTGTCTCTTCATGCCTCAAGATCAAGTTTCTATGTAAAATATTTGATGGTATAAAAGCGGTTGCGCCTCTGCAAGTCAGCAGATGGAAGTCGCAGGATGGTTGAAACACCCAACTGATTAGCAAGTTCCTCCTATCCTAATCTTTATGACATAGGCTTCAACCATTTCATTACGACTAAACAGCATACTTCTTCAAGTTACATATAAACTGAAGCAACACTAAGGCTTCAAGCCAACATATCTTTAGAAGAAAAACAGGTAAGCACTCTTTTGCATTTCTTGTTATCAATTTGATGAATATTCTGTATCATATTTTGGACAATGCACTGTCTTGTTGCAGAGGCTTGTACAATTCAGTACTTACAGTTACAGGCAGCCAAGAGCACTTCAATCATTGACAAATTGTGTATGTCTCTATGCCTTGATCAAAGCATGGAGCTATAAAGGAACAACTGAAGGTAGGATACAGATCTAATCATCTCCTGCATGTGGACCCAAGTACATTTTCAAAGGGGCCTAAATTGCTCCAGATTAAAGAAACAGGGTACTCTAAGATGTCTCATGAAAATCATACTGTGGAGATGAGATGGATGATGGAGCTTATATCTGAATATCCTTGGCTTATCTCAAAATATTATAATATTGCATATCCAATGTTCACAGAATTACTTTTATTTGGAATTCTACCCAGATCAAGGAAATAATAATCTTAATGCTACTTTTTATCTTATCTACAGTTGTAACAGAATCTGAATAAGATAGGCAAATATGGAGATAACACCAGGACTAGACTCCGATGAACTGATGGAAAACATGTCTGAAAATGGAACACAGCGGGTCATTTCAATTTATGAGGAATACGGATACTTCAATGTTATTATTGTTTCTACACTATTTTCAGTGATTGCCATTGTAGGACTTACAGGAAACGCCATGATCTTTGTTGCTGTGGGGTTATCTTGCAAACTCCATAACATAACCAATGCTTTTATTGTCAACCTGAGCATTTGTGACTTTTTAACATGTGTTCTCCTGCCCTTCCAAGCAGCTGCTGTGATATCAGAGGATGGGTGGCCACTTGCAGATTGGTTTTGTTATGCCATAGCATCTCTTACCATCATCTTCCCTACTGCTAGCATATTGAACCTGGCTTTGATAAGTCTCAATAGATACATATTGATCACCAAGCCTCGAAAGCTCTACATGAAGGTGTACACCCATCACAAGGTTGCCTGGATGATTGCCTTGACATGGCTCTTCCCATTCTTCATCCTTCTCATGCCTCAATTCTTTCTGGGAGGAATGGGTTACCGCCAAAAATTCAGGGTCTGCATCTGGAACTCTGAGCACAAACTTGCTCAGATATTTCAGGGGATTGGTGCCCTCGCATTTATCGTTTCTACTGTCATCATTATCTTCTCCTACGGATCCATCTTTTGCTTCGTCCGACGACATATGCGCATGATGGCCAACAAAGAAGAGAGCAACGACATAACAACATCAGTAAACACCATTGAGAGTACTCTTAATAATAAAGAAGGAAATAGAATCAAATCTTATAGATCAGCTATAAAGAAGAAAACAATCAGTGACAAACAAATTGAGATCACTAAGAACCTCTGTGTAGTAGTTGTCACATTCTTCATCTGCACCTTGCCCTACGCAATTCATCTTCCAACAAAAATATATGACATGCGGGGCACCTACTTCGGTATGTTACTGAATTCCCATGCTTGCATTAATCCCATTATTTATGCAGCGAAGCATCCACATTTCAAGATCATCTTCCATTGCATGTTTCGATGCAAATACTCTGATATTCCAGCACCTTCAGTGGGACTGAGGAGAATTTTAAATATTACATCACTGACAACAGTTAATAGCAGCACTGATGGAAGATTTGCCTGAGATAGAAATAGGACAAACCCGATATCACTGCTTGTAAAATAGGAGGGGAGTACAGTATCCTCATATAGCACAATCATGAACTATACACCTGTATTGATTTTCTACCAAATACTTCAATAGTTAGAATCTTCAAGAACTAGCTGGTACTACCAAGTAATAAGAATGACAAAGAAATCAGTAATCAATATTTACAAGACTTCTGAATAGCGATCAATGTACAATGTATATTTGAATCATCATTCAATAGTCAACCACACATTGCCTGATCAAAGACCTAATGTAAACAAGCAACATGCTATCGCAGCCTTATGATATATACATATATATAATCTGGATCCACCAATGGATTTTCTATCTACACTTATTCAAAGTACAACTGCCCTTGACTGATAGATAGCTCTAATATAGCCATTAGAGAAACTGGTTACAAAACAAAAAGAGAATAGTTTGAATCATAGCTAAAGCAAGCCCAATATCAAAAGTTAATACACTACATACTCAGAGCTTAAGCTGCTCAATTCAAAAGATATTACAACTTTCCAGCAATGTATTTTATTAATCAGTGTATTAATCAGCTTATGCCTGTTCATTTTTCTCAGTTGTTTGATACGAATCAGAATTTATATAAATACAATACATGCTCCTCTTCATTAATGCATTGGCTAAGACACAGGACGTGTTCTTATCAACATATACCCCTTTCATAAACCCAATTAAAATGAATTAGGCGGCTAATAGCAGCATAATTTGGTCGTAAAATTGGAGGAGGACAAGAGTTATCCGCATTACTCTGATGCTGCTATTATCCGCATAATAGCAGCATCGGGATATGATTTTGAGTTTATGAACGAATTTCCAAATAATGCGGATAATTGCCATGGTGCGGTCACAAGGTCACCCTTTTCCAACACAACCGCATCGGAGGGGGCGTGTCCAGTTGTCATGGTGATTATCCGCCTTTTTCAGGACGGGCAGTCGTAAAAATAATGCGGCTTATTTTTGGAGTTTATGAACGCAATTTTTATTGAATTATCCGCATTACTCTTAGGCGGCTAATTGGAGGATAGGTTTATGAAAAGGGTAATAGTCTTCGTTTTATAGGTCTGAAAAAGTGGTACAATTGATCTAAAGACATCAGAAATGCACCATCTTTGAATACCTTCAAGACTAAGCTTAAGTCCCTAAATTGAGTGATTTGGATAGTTTTAGTTGTGTGATGATTGGTGCATAGGGCTATCTGTAATAGCTCCATGATTGGTGTGACAATTAAAGTTGCCCCGTTTCTTATAATTTGATTCTAGAGATGCAAAAATCCTTTGGAAATTCCTGCCAAATATCTTTCAAAATTGAGAAGTACCAATAAACTTGCAGCAGATTTCAGCATGAACTTTTTTTCACACTTGCAAAGTACCTGTTATATTTCTGATCTTGGCAAAATGTTCTGCGAACAAAAAGGTTTGCACTTAAAGGTAGTTGATTAGATTACATGATGGAAGAGCAATACCTAATCATTTAAAGACCCAGACCGGACCCAAAAATGAAATTGACAAATTATATACCAATCGAAAGCTTGTAAGCTACTAAATACAGCATTGTGAGCTTTATTCATTTTCACCCTTCCCAGCTGAGTATTTTGCTTAAGAATATTCCAATTATCGGGCTTCGAACCCGGCTTAGAAAATAGGCTTTATTGTGCTTTTCAAATGCCTCGAGACCGTGACGTCACGTTGTGTAAGAAGCGTCGCGATTCCATAGGTTTGTACACAGAAAAACTGGGTTATTTTTTTGCTTTCCAGATTACGCATTTCATTTTCTTCACTTCCATCACAGAGTGATATCACATATATTTTTTCCTACATGCTTAAATTATGAAATCTACAGTTTTGAACTAGTTTTTGCCATATTTTATTTCCTGCTTATTTGGCGTAGATTTCAAATCTATCTGCATTCAGATTATGTATCACAACTTTTCCTGACATAGCAATTTAGGCCCAATAAGAGCCAAACAAAGAAGTCACAAAGAAGGCAATGAATAGTTGTAGGTTTCCATCAATTTCAACAGTGAATAATTGTGAGTGCCATTTTCATCTGAAAACGGGAAAAAAAATTGGATTCATAATATAGAAATGGAAGAAAATACCCAATGCTTTTGTACACAAACCTATGGAATCGCAACCCTCCAGACACAACGACGTCATCCTTTCCAGGCGACGTGGGGTGCTCAATCGAAGCGTACTTTGGAGGAGCAGTTTCTTTGATTTTTATCTTTCTTAAAAATGGAAGGAGATGTATAGAATATTTTTGGTATATTTGTATTGTATGAATCATTGCCTTTCTTTTAATATATGATTGTTTTTACACCGGTCAGGGTCTTTAACAAAGAAGTTTACAAACAAACCTACATTGTGTCTGTAAACAAAATCTACTAGTTCAAAAGTGAAAAAAATTGTCAAAACCGTCTGACATTTTTAAGGTCCTATTTGGCCCTCACCGACATTCCATTGCCTATCTTGTATAAAGTCTAGTCTCAATCTTTTCAGAGGGTATGTTTAGTTGGTACCCATATTTAAAAAAAAAAATAGGAGAGAAGTAGCCGGAGCAGCTAAGTAGTATTTATCATTCGAGAGTGTATTATCATTTCATAATTGAAGTTCATACTCTCTAAATACATAAGAGCTAATCTGGTCCTTAATCGTACTCCTCTCAGGGTAAAACAAGGGACCAGTCATTTTTTGAGTGGGATTTGCATCTTTCGAGAGAGCACTGAAGATTCTTCTGGAGTGAACTATGCATATTTTTAGATATTTTCACTCCAGAAGGAGCTGTAATCCACTCTCAAAAGATTTTTAAAAACAATCCAAAATGACTGTTCCCTTGTCTCACTTTGCGAGGAGTGTGATTCGAAAAGAAATTGACTCTTTTGCATTTAGAGTGTAGTTTGAATATAATATTCAAGACATGAAACCTGTAATTCAAAACAAAACAGTACATACGTGTATAAAATATCTTTTTGGTGATTGGTACTTTATGAGCAATTGTATTTATCTGATATTTTGTCAGTAATCACAATTTGAATTTAAGTCATTTTATTGTTTGAGAATTAACAAATATATTCCTTCCTTAATATGAACAATTTTTGTGTACTTTGTTAAATTTCATTGTTTTTATTTTAATAAGAGTGTACACAGGGGTGAGGAGTTGAATGGATGAACAAAGATTAATAGAACTGGTAAGTGCATGACTTAAAGTAATAAACCTGAGTAGAAGCTGTTTGGTACAGGGGGTGCAACAAATTGAATCAACTTTTGTCAATGCTAAAATAGACCCCTGTAATATCTAGAAAATCGGTGGCCTGGGGTTGCCTCAAGTAGAAAAGAAATCAGATGTAAACATCCCAAACCAACATTGGGCCACCTTTCAGCAAACCTACCCTAGACCACCTCAAGAAGAAGTCTCAAGCAGGCCCTGGTCCACCGATTTGTATGTAAATGCAAACATACCTCAAACCTGTCTCAGTCCAGTTGCTAGCTGTCACAAATTACATCAAAGTGCACGATTTCCAAATAAAGGAGGAAGGAAAAGTGTGACAAGCTAGAAGAATAAAAGAGGAAGAGAAAGAAGAAGCAGAAGGAGGAGGACAAGAAGAATAAGGAGAGGATGGAGAGGTAGAAGGGAGAAAAGAAAGAGAGGATGAAGAAGAATGAGAAGAAGAAGGAGGAGAAGAAGAAGGAAAATAAAGAAGAGGAAAGGGAGAAGAGAAAGAAGGAGAAGAAGAAAAAAGAAGAAGAAGAGGAAAAGAAAATGGAGGAAAGGGAGAAGAGGAAGAAAAGGGAAAAGAAGAGGAAGAAGGAAAAGAAGAAGAGGAGGAAGAAGAAGAGAAGTAAGGGACTGGAATAAGAAGTATTGTAAATAAGATAATGATAGGCATAACATTTAATTCTGTACAAAATCAATAACCTACTAGTACACTGAAAAGCTAAAATCAAAACAGACTAACACTGTTAGATACAGTATTGACGCAAATTTGTATGATCTTAACTTTTCCACCAAGTAAAATACAATATGACACTTTTGAATATGAATCTTAATCTAAATCGAAAATTTGACAGATTTATACCATTTTGAGTATCAAAGGACCTTTAACTCTTTTTTATTAGAAATGCTACCAACTATTTCTTATCCAATACGATACTAGTGCACAAAATGAATAAGCACAACATCACCAAAGTATCATTCATAAATCAAATTATAAAAGAGGGGTGTTCCCTATTTATCTCTCATCTGAGGTAATAATTTCTCAGTAACTTGTCATATATTTTGATGAACTGGTGGTATTCAGTATTTAATTTCAATAACATAGTATTTGGTACCCTTAATCAGAATATTAATTTCATCTATGTGCCCACTGTTTTCAGGGAAACCGGGCAATATAGCATAACTGAAACTGGAAAAGAAAATAGGTCAAATAATAATTCTGAATTATTTACAAGGAAGTATTATAGTAATTCAGCACTATCAAATTGATGCATTAGTTGTAGGACATTAATATCTGAGTTAACTAATGTTCATTTTAATAAACCATTCTGTCAAAAATGAACATAATTACGGTTAATTTAAAAGTGACAATACTATGTGACCAGCCATCCCAAAACCAACAATAAGTTGCCAAAAATATTTTTTGTATTTTCATTGAGTTTGAACAAGCTCATCATAAGCTTTGAAATGATAACATGTCAAAATTGACCAACAATAACCAACGTGACTATTTGATTCGATGCAGACAAGAGAGCTTCAAAAACATAAAGAGAAAACAATGATTAAAGTTTGAGGTTCATTCAAGCATGAAATGTGCAATCTTCCAAGCAGTCTGCAAAAACCAGTGTCAAAGAAACTCATGTATTTTTTTTCTAATGAACTTTACAACTTGAAAAGAAAAAATGAAATAAATTTCACAGAAATTTGAAATACGGAGCAACAATTTTACAGATGTGTTGAATCAAATTAAAGTTTTATTTGCTTCTTCCCGACTCAGAAATAATTTTCACGAGTTTCTATGAGTAATACTCCTCATTATAATGATGCCTCTCGGAGGGCTTATGTAGGACCAATGCTACATAATGCTACACAATGATGGTGTATTTTCCTTCAGAGAAAAATTGATCCAGATTGGGCTGCACTCAACCCAGGTGAGGTGAGTTAATGCACCATGAGAAACAGCTGCAAGGACCTAAAGCCAGGGTGATATATGATACACCATTGAATATGCAACTATTTAAAGGTAAAATAAATAATTGCAGCAAACAATATTATTATTTCATGAGAAAGCTTTTAAAATCAAGGTTACAATCACCATATAATCTTAGATCTAGATCTGGAACACTGAAATCAACTCACCTATGTGGAATCATGAACTCTTAGCTGAAAAACGATAATTCTGATAACTAACACAAAAAGGTATATTTGGGACAGTGTATAAATATTACTTGGAAAATTACCCAACTTTTCACGGAATTCCGTGCTTATTTTCCTCATTCCTCAGCAATTACACATTTTGTTCCAAAGCCAATTGGCACATATTTTTCATTTATACATACCAACACTTGGGTGGTCTTTTTATTGGATTCTGTTTGAACTCGTTTTGAGGTCGATACCACAACTGGTATTTATCTTTAAATCAGCACTTTCTATATTACTTAGCTGAGTTGAAAGTCATAAAAATATCATCACAAGGAAATACCATTTGTCAAATAACTGGGAATATGTTACATCAGAAAGTTGGGGACACCAGCTGTTTATCAGTAAATTCAGCACTTACGATTCCATGACAATCAGTAATCTCTACAGGATTTCTCACCTACAGCACACATGAAGATTTCAAATATCAATTGCAGAAACAAGGTGAGACCGTCAACGAAAACTTAATTTGAAAAAAATATGTAACTTTTTAATTGTGCATTGATTTCACAGACATCACTGAATTCAACAATAGGAAGCTAATGAATCAGAGTTTTAATTAATTCAGAAAATGTATTGCAAAAAAAATAATAATGGAGGATTATCACAACACATTTTTTTGGTCTCACTTTACAGGTTAAATTGGAAGGTGACTGACTGGACCAGCCATACATGCATAGCGCACGCTTTGAGCTTGGCAAGAGTCAAACCGAAAGTAGCCCGACACAGTGACGTCATAGAATCATGATTCAAATTACGATTGCGTTTTTCGTATGCGATTCTACAGAAACATCTTTCCAACGCCCTCTTTTCCGTGTTTCATTTTTGTGATTTGAAAGACATTTATTTTCACTTTTGACTAAACGCAATTGTGATTCTGCAGAATCATGATTTGAATCATGATATTAGGGTAAAAAAGTGGTGCATAAACGCACCCTTAAACCAAGGTTTTAAAAATGATGTCAAGCAGAAGAGCATTTCATCAATATTTTGACAAGTTGTTCGGTCTGAGCATTTTTCTTGATTTTTTTATTGACTAAGAAGCTTTGTTCCTATGGCAACTTTCAGATAAAAGTGTAAGAAGTTGTTTCATGAAATGGTCCCAATTCTTCCATTTTTAAAATATCTAAAACAAGACAGATGACCCCAAAACATAATGCCTTCAACAAAGACACAAGTTGACCAAAAGCTTAAAATTAAACAAATTCTATAAAGTGACATTGATTTCATAATAAAACAACCACCTTTGTTATAAATTCTCAAAAAAAAATGATTACTCCTGTTTGTAGACCAACGCTACACAACTCAAAATTAAAAGCAAGCTGAAGGAGAATGAAACCATGCTAATACAAGGAAATATTAACTTTCTAACAAATCCTGTGGGAATATGTTACGGCAGGAAGTCAAGGTTTTTGTTTATCAGAAAAGTCAGCATATGTAGGATGTTTATGTGAATATTCGTACCAGTAATCTATAGCAACCCTTACAAGCAGCATGCAGATTCAAGTTCAATATAGGACTTGTGGAAACAAGGTGAGACCTACAATTTCATTTTAAAAATTTGTACCTTCAAATAAGAACTGTACAATGATTTCAGTTACAAGAGGCTGGTCATAAGTTAACTTAAGATACTTAAGGAAAATGGGAATTATCACAAAACATTTGTTTGTCTCAATATGCAGGTTTAATTGAAAAGGTGACTGATTGGACCAGATGTACAGTTAAAGAAACATCAGCATAATGGAAACACAACAAGTAGATGAAAACGTAACGGAGCAAGAAATTTCAGTATACGATGAGTATGGACTCTTTAATGTTTACATTGTGTCAACACTCTTTTCAATAATCGCTTTCCTTGGATTGACTGGAAACATCATGGTATTCATTGCTATTGGTTTGTCTCGCAAACTCCATGACATTACTAATACCTTTATTGTCAACTTGAGCATCTGTGATTTTTTAGGCTGCACCATCCTACCATTTCATGTAGTTTCTGTGATATCCGGAAGATGGCCCCTTGCAGATTGGTACTGTTCTTTCATCGCATCTCTGACAATCATCATCCACACAAGTGGCACTATGACCCTGGCTCTGATAAGTCTCAATAGATACATGTTGATTACCAAGCCTCGGAAGCTCTACATGAAGGTGTATACCCATCACAATGTTGCCTGGATGATTGCCTTGACATGGCTCTTTCCATTCTTCTTCCTTCTCATGCCTCAATTCTTTTTGGGTGGATTGGGTTATCGCCAAAAGTTCAGGGTCTGCATCTGGAATTCTGAGCACAAACTTGCTCTCATCTTCCAAGGAATTGGTGCCCTTGCATTCATCCTTTCTACTGTCATCATCATCTTCTCCTACATCTCAATCTTCCGTTTTGTTCGAAAGCATATGCAAAAGATGACCCAAAATAACAGTGTCAAAGATGCAGTTGTGTTTGTAGATGATGAAAGTTCTGTCAGTAATAACAAAAACAGTTCAATAAAATCACGGAGATCAACAAAAAGGAGAAAAATCAGCAAGAAACAACTCGATATCACCAAGAATCTTTGTCTGGTTGTTGTGGCTTTCTTCATCTGTGTCTTGCCTTACACAATTCACCTTCCCACAGGAATCTACGATATGAGAGGCACATACTTTGGTGTCCTTTTTGTGAGCCACGCAGGTATAAGCCCCATACTTTATGCAGCAAAGCATCCACATTTCAAGAATATCTTCAGTTGCATGTTTCGATGCAAGTATTCTGACATTCCCATGCCAACCATGGGATTAAAGAAGATTTTGAACCTCTCGTCAAAAAGAGTCAACAGTATCAACGATGGACGACTAAGAGGTCCATCTGTTTCAAGTAGAACAAATATAAACATAATAAACTTAAAATAATGACAAGCAATTCTTTCAAATTCACTCAAGTGTATTTCTTATCAAGTTCTCAATTGACGAGGGGGCTGTATTTTGTATTTGGGTCTCTGTATAGAAATTATAATGTGTGATGGGTATATGTGGTAGCCAGAAGACCCCATTTATACACTTCAATTTCTGTTTCAATACATAGCATTTTCATCTTCTGAAGCAAATAAGGAATAATAATAATAATAATACAGGTTTATTTACCCAGGGAAGCCGCTTCAGTTCTGAAAACTGTTCTCCCAGCGGGCCCTGCTATTATTATCAGCTAGCAAGCTTATACTATGAGCACCACATACATTGCATATTTCTGATTGAAGCACCAGAGCTTCTCATGGCCAAAGTGCATGCTTCCTTCTCCATCGCATGAATTTGAGCGTGTAAGCACGACAACATAGGCCAGTGCTTGTATAGACAATTTTCACCTCCAAAGTACCGTAAATCATAGAAATGGAATTTGAGTACACCTTTCCTAAGATACATTAAGAAAGCCCAAACATACAATGCTATGCAGTTGGCACTATTTTTTTTTAAGAGTGCAGTGAGGAAAAAGCATGGATTGTCGCCATGGTAACAGGGAAAGCATACAAAATTTGTTGTTCAATTTGATTGTTACAACATAGTGCTGTACGTACCGCAGTGTAAAAAAAAAAGATACCTTCGAGAACAGGGATGTTGCATTATTTGTGAAACCTATTTATGAATTCAAAGATCAGATCAAATGCACACCAAGAAGAAATCAAGTTCTCATTATAGCTACACTCAAATTATCTTGATTATACTGGTCTTCAGCCTTTCAGGAAGAGAAATCCACTGGTCATATTTTTACTGTAATTGCATCTATTTTTGCTTAACATCCATTTTATGTCAACTTTCTTATATGTCACATGCATTTTGATATTGGTAATGAAAAGTGTGTATTGTATTTCATCCTTTTGAATTATTTAGAGTATACATATTTTGCTTATAAAAATGTTAACATGAATACTCCAGCTGATCACGGCTGTTTTCAAGTGCGATTATCAATATTTGAATTATATACATCTTTATTTAAATGTGTATTTCTTATTGAATTGAATCAAATTGGATTAAGCAAAATATTGTAATGACTTGTATTGAAAAGGTAAACTAAAGAGGATCATTTTAAATAACCTCATGTTCAAAATACACCCCCCCCCCCCAAAAAAAAGGTCAAATATTAAGGTCAAATATTTTTGCATTATCCATTAGAGTGACTGATTTGACATTTGATCTTGCTCTTGGTAAATCATTTATCACTGTTCTACTACCTTACTAGTTTATACATGCACTAAAATAGTTATGATGTAGAGGATTTGAAATCGAATAATTTTGCGATTTAGCACAACAAAATAATTTTGGTTGGTTGCTTGAACACATACTAATATATATGTCATTTTTTTAACGGTACATTGACTGATATCAAGGATGTTTTTTGTAAACTTTTGTTTGGACCCAAGCCAAAGAAAGAAGGCCAGTACATGTAACAATACCTGGAAAATATATATAGGAAGTCACAAATCTAAGGTTACTTCAGCTAGAGCTACTTGGAAAGAGAAATTCCAATTTGAGTCTGGTGGGTGTTTAATGAAAGATGTCAGCACTGACTAAATTGTCAGTGCTGACTATTTTAGTGAAATCCTTGCTTTTGATTGGCTAAGAAGCACTGGCCTCTGACTGTTAACTGTCGGAGAAAGACAACCTGCTAGTGCTGACAACTTTCATGAAACAATCCCAGAAAACATGAGGACAAAATTTCATTGAAATTAAACTTCTCTTTCTTTTCATAGTTACATCATGTGGTATGCACTATGCAAGAACAGATTATTACCATTATTATTATTATTATTATTATTGTTGTTGTTGTTTTAAAATTATTATTATAATTAATAGCAGTATAATTATAATTTTTATTATTATTCATGATAAATATATCGTTTCACAGAAGTATTTGCTGTCATGTTGCTATTAAATAATACATCTCATGTAATATTCAAACAGGCAAAGAACTTTTTTATATCTATAATGGAAACAAAAGAATTATGGAATCAATGGGAGGGTAGCCAACAGGTTATGTCACAGAATAAAAAAAAAACAATCATAATAATTTGCTTTTGATCAAATGTCAGGGTAGCTTTTTACTTTAATACAACCTTGTATATAGGCAGTCATAATCAAATAATACTTCATCTAAAATAACAACAATGACCACACTGGATTTTACAAAGGTTTTTGCTACAAAAGCACAATGAATCAGCAGTGTTACAATATTGTGTATCAAAACAAGGAAGTAAATTGTAATTATTAATCGTCATTTCACCTGTTTTCATTTTCACTTTTGTCTTTAGGCCTGTATGATGCCAATATCTTTCTTTGAAAAATAAAACCATGATGAATTAGAAATATCTATAAGGTCTGTTTATTTATTTGTTTCCTGTCTTGTGTAGAATTATCTTAAATAAAGAAACTATGCAGATATATATGAGGTTTATAAAATTTCCATCATTAATCACCTATCAACTGATGCATGATTATTGGGTTCGCTGATTTCTTTTCAATATTTCAATATTTTCTACCCTCTTGTAGGTTGCTTTAAGGGTATTGTTTAACTTTGTGAGCAGCTGATTTAAAAAATTGATTATACTGGTCTTCAGCCTTTCAGGAAGAGAAATCCACTGGTCATATTTTTACTGTAATTGCATCTATTTTTGCTTAACATCCATTTTATGTCAACTTTCTTATATGTCACATGCATTTTGATATTGGTAATGAAAAGTGTGTATTGTATTTCTTCCTCTTGAATTATTTAGAGTTTAAGTATACATATTTTGCTTATAAATATACATGTGTACAAGTGCATGTATTAGAACTAATAAACCCTGAAACCAATCATTATTGAGAATGAAAAGCTAAAACTACAAGGCAAACCCCGATTTTGTAAAAAGGCGTCTTATAGAAACGTCTAAATAGTACACATACGTGTATGGGATGAAATTAGGATGGTGTTTCCAGTCACTTTATATTTCAATTTTTGAAATATATAATAATTATTTTCGAATGCAATTTTTTCTGGGCTTCATTTTTGTAACATATCACAGACAGAGGTGACAAGTGTGACCTTCTAGCTCAGATTTTTTGAAAGTCAAACCAATGTTAACCAATCACTTTAACAGTGCCATAGTTTTCTATCATAATTTTGATATTACAGTACACATATTCCATTTTATGATACACAGAAGGCTGATTTTGGAAAGTATTACCCTAACTGTAAAACAATTCATACATTGATATGAATCTAAAAAGTGTGTCACGAGGGTGCATATAAATTTATTCATTTCCTGGGACCACAATGGTCAGAGGGATAATTCTTGTGAGCAACTCCATTGATGTGCAAAAAATCAGATGATATGTTTTTGCTTCTAGGAGCAAAGTCCTATTTCAAAAATGAACACCATTGTACAATTATTTGACATATTTGTTTCCGTCATAACTCATGAACAATGAAACAAGAACAATCGCTCCTACAGCTGTAGATGTGGAGGATGGTATAGATATTTATGAGGCAAATGTGTATATTTGAAATTGCAAAGTACAACTATCTTACAACAACCCCATTAATGCAAGGCTAGATTTTTAATTTAATACCTTTTGGAAATCACTAAAGAATAGGATTTTATTGTGAGAAATTTCATTTTATATGTGTGATTGATGAAAGCATACATGGTAAAGGCGAGTGATGTTATTGTTATTTTTCCCTCTTATCAGAGGTTCTTTATTCATTCAACAGCCAACATGTAAATCATCCAGAGTCCTCGAGACAACATCCGAGATGTCGTCTAAATGAATTTCATATTTAAACACATGCCATATAGAATAACTGTCATTAACTTTTGACCTTGAAAATAATTAATCATATACATCAAATAGATTGCATATTGAGCATACACAAGGACTGTATTTATGTTATGATGTTATTGTTATCATGCATTAATAATACAACTAATAAAAAGGTTTTTCCAACTTGAATATGACATTCCATATCATTTTATCAGTTTTGATCCAATAAATTTTATATTGCATATGTTTCATCAAAGTTGAGATTGGGTCTTAAATTATGTGAAAATTGAAATTCATGATTTATTGACAGTGATGCCTTTTCATCATGTCTGCTGTTGAAAAGTAATCATCTGCAAAAAAAATTATTTTTATCTTTGAAGTAATGTTGTAAATCGGATCAAAAATCGGATCGAAAATCGGATCGGCAGTTAAGCTTCTAAAATCGAAATCGAATTGAAAATCGAATCGGCGATGTTTAAAAAACAAAGGAATACATCAAAATTTTGTTCGCGGTCGCGCGCATCTTCCTGACAAAGTCACAAAGACAAATGCATTGGAATGGAAGTCGCCAACATGCGCGATCGTTTGGAACATGTTTTAAAGGGGTTTTGAGGTGTTATTGCTTTAAAATAAACAGAGTGATTTTTATTAGAAAGATAAACGAAAGACGCATCTTCCGAGCAAAGGCGCAAAGGAAAATAAAATGAAAATATTTCTCATAGATCACAGGTTAATGAACGATCGGCGGGACATCTTTTATAAGTATTTTTAGGTGATAGCGATTTAGAATTATTGGAATGATCTCTTGATCTCGTACGACGCATCATCTTAAAGTCGCAAGTGCAATTAAAATGTAGTAGAAGACGCAAGCACGCACGATGATTTGAAATATGTTATTAAAATGTTTTGGGTAGCTAGCGTTTTCAAATCAATTTATTACTATCTTGAGAAATGAACTTTTGATATCTAAGAAGAAATATAAAAGAAGCATCTCCCGACGAAGTTGCAAAGACAAATATATCATTGAGGTTGAGAAGATGTATATCATCATAAACGATGTAAGAGAGTAACGCAATGAGCTCTGTCGGTAGCACGGTCTTTAAAAGTTCACGGCGGGGTCCGCTATCACCACGAGGTTGAAGAGAAGATGTCTAGCATCATAAAGAGGGTAAGAGAGTAGCGCAGTGAGCTCTGTCGGTAATACGACCTTTCAAAGTTCACGGCGGCGTCCGCTATCACCACGAGGTTGAAAATAGAATGTATATCATCCTAAACGATGTAAGAGAGTAACGCAATGAGCTCCGTCGATAGTACGACTTTTAAAAGTTCACGGCGGGGTCCGCTATCACCACGAGGTTGAAGAGAATATTTATAAGATCCTAAACAATGTAAGAGAGTAGCGCAATGAGCTCCGTCATTAACACAATCTTTAAAAGTTCACGGCGGGGTCCGCTATCACCACGAGGTTGAAGAGAATATTTATATGATCCTAAACGATGTAAGAGAGTAGCGCAATGAGCTCCGTCATTAACACGATCTTTAAAAGTTCACGGCGGGGTCCGCTATCACCACGAGGTTGAAGAGAATATTTATATGATCCTAAACGATGTAAGAGAGTAGCGCAATGAGCTCCGTCATTAACACGATCTTTAAAAGTTCAAGGCGGCGTCCGCTATCACCACGAGGTTGAAAATAGAATGTATATCATCCTAAACGATGTAAGAGAGTAACGCAATGAGCTCCGTCGATAGTACGACTTTTAAAAGTTCACGGCGGGGTCCGCTATCACCACGAGGTTGAAGAGAAGATTTATATGATCCTAAACGATGTAAGAGAGTAGCGCAATGAGCTCCGTCATTAACACGATCTTTAAAAGATCACGGCGGGGTCCATTATCACCACGAGGTTGAAGAGAATATTTATATGATCCTAAACGATGTAAGAGAGTAGCGCAATGAGCTCCGTCATTAACACGATCTTTAAAAGTTCACGGCAGGGTCCGCCATCACCACGAGGTTGAAGAGAATATTTATATGATCCTAAACGATGTAAGAGAGTAGCGCAATGAGCTCCGTCATTAACACGATCTTTAAAAGTTCACGGCGGGGTCCCTATCACCACGAGGTTGAAGAGAAAATGTCTAGCATCATAAACGATGTAAGATAGTAGCGCAGAGATGTCCGTCGATAATACGACCTTTAATAAAAATTTCATGGCGGCATCCGCCATCACCATGAGTTGGAACAGAAGATATCTATCCTCTTTTACATCGTCAGAGATAATACCGCGTCTTTCTCCCTGAATAATGCGACCTCTGAATAGCTAGCACCTCAAAAACAATCTTGAAATATGTTCTGAACGATCACGCACTGTAACTAGATCTACGCCGATTTTTCATTTTCGATTTTTTCCTTCAAGGGGCATGATCGAAGATCAGCAAGTGATCGCCGATTGTGGTGAAATCGAATGGAATCGGTTGCCGATTGCAAAATCGGTTACAAGCTTACTTTGAAGAGTACTTGAAATTCAAGCTAAACTTTCACTTTTTATTTAAAAGGGATAGAATTACTAAAGAATTATTTCTTATATAATAACCATGGTTTTCTGGCTTTCCACACATCCGATAAGGAATGATATAGTTCCTGTTATTGATCAATAATCACGAGCCTTTCTTTTTCAAAATAAACTAATTAGTTATGTATGATTTTGAAACAAGATACTACAAATTTAAACAGCAAAGTTGAATTTCTAATATCAATTGCTTAAAAATTGATTTAATTTTTAAAACTCCCTTTAAACTTGCAAAGAACAACTTAGAGTTCATAAGCCAGTTCATATCAAAATTATACATCTTGTTTGTGTTTTACTTGGAATTCAAGCTAAACTTTCACTTTTTATTTAAAAGGGATAGAATTACTAAAGAATTATTTCTTATATGAAAATAGTAACCATGGTTTTCTAGTTTTCCACATATCCAATAAGGAATGATATAGTTCCTGTTATTGATCAATTATCATGAGCCTTTCTTTTTCAAATTAAACTTATTAATTAGTTATGTATGATTTTGAAACAAGATACTACAAATTTAAACAGCAAAGTTGGATTTCTAATATTGATTGCTTAAAATTGATAAAAAAACCTTTTTAAACCAGTTCATATAAAAATCATACATCTTGTTTGTGTTTTACTGTGTACAGTGTGTAGATAATAATTCATAACAGATCAAGCTGTTTCATATGCATATTCAAACACGCCTAATTCAAAATAAATTCTGAACGATTGAAAAATTTAGATTTAGCAGATATGGATTTATTCTCAAATTTATGAATATTTGAGTTTGACCTCGGGTTTAAGAATTAAGATTTTTAAATCAAATATTTATCTCTTGAATGTAATATTCAATTTGAATAGACACAGTATAGCACTCACTAAATATTGAACATTTTGAGGAAATCCATCTAATTTGTTTTATTTGAAACAAAACTTATTTGTTGCATGTCAAATTAGAATGGTATTGATATAGCTTCATATGTTTGAAATATTTCACCTTTGTAATAAATTCTGATTCGGTGTGTTTCTACAGAGAATCATTAAACGGCATTACTCGTGTAAGTATCTAGAATCCTGAAAACTTCCCTGTAGAAACAGATGTGATTTGGTTTATTGATAAACCGCATTGCACAAAATGTGGTTTCTCAAAACAACTTCTGGGAGGTGGTTATTGCCGAGTTAATCCGTTTAACTTTTCTGTAGAAACACACAGCGAAAGAGCGTATTGTGTCTGGTGGAAGTGCGTGAACCCAGAAGTGCAATTTCGTGGTATATTTGCACGTTCTGGCCTTTTCAATCTCGACAGCTGACGAACCAGAATGTATTGCGAGGTCATACGTTGAATTTGGAACAGATTTCCGATTGACGCGGTATTTGCGATAAGGAATGTGAGTTAATCCCTCTGTAGAAACAGATTGGTTTAGGGTGATGCAGTGTTTCGATTCCAGAAAAGAGAAACCATTTGTAACTAAACATGCCGATTGACTATGGTGGGTGACAAGCCAAAGTCTGAAATTAGAGGTAAATGAATTCTGCTTTTAGAATCTTACCAGTTAACCACAACTTTCATTTTAAAAAATATCATCCTAATATCTTTCCTGGAATGCAGTTATTATTTAATATCATCCTAATATCTTTCCTAGAATGCAGTTATCATTTAAACCAATCTTCAAATCTGGCTGCATCTGCATTTATTTCTGAAAGTGGGAGTAGAGTTTACTTCAAATGTACATAGCTACTTTCAGTTGAGGCCTAGATCCTGTTTCATTTCAGTCCAATTATTTCTTGATCAGTCAAAGTGACAGGCATGTGAGACAACAAGAAACCCTAATCACTATTCCAGAGTTAAAAACAGTAAATAGGTGAAATTATACCAGCGTTGACAATGCAATTTGTGCTGCCTGCTATACAGTGAGCAGGCTAGATGACATATAACATTAATTACAATACTTTGAGCAACCTTGTACAGCATATTTTATGGTTTTGTCGCCTTTCTTGCAATATGCTGTGCACAGTCAACTAGGATTATTGGATTGCAATCTCAGAGTCATCTTCTATGAATGGTGCAGATAGTTCATCCTATTGAGAGAGAAGCACACTGGGCACTAAAACCTAATGAAAATGGAAATAATTTTATCTTCTGGGTAATAATAAAAATCAAAAGTTGAATTATTCAAATATTATTCATACAGTGTACTTGCTATGGTACTTTTTGTTTTTAGCCACAATAAATATCCATTATTATTATTATTAGATGAACCTGGGTTACTAAATTCTTATTTTACATTTGTTTGCTCTTTCTTTTCATTTAAATTTTTTTTTTTGGAGGGGTGGAATCGCACTTTTAATTAGTTATTTTCAGTCTCCCTGTTGCACATTTCATTACATGTTATAAAATACCTAATCCTTTAACAAGTATTTCATGTTTTAGATTTCCAGGTGTTTGCATACTAATACTTCAAAACTAACAGAAAAGGGAACGTTGCTGCATTCACACACCAGCAAATATGACTCCAGACCAAGCAAAGATAGAACAATATTTTGTACGACATACTGTTTGGTCCGTTTGGAGGTGGTTTTTGGTGGTGTGAATGACTTGCAACATAAGCTTGCATTTCCTGATAAAGAATACAGCAGCCATCTTACACTTCTTCATTAATCCTCATGAAGATATTGAGGAGGATCCCTCCAATGACCAGAATGAAAATATCAAATACTGTTGCATTATCAAATTCTAGCAAAATTAAAGAAATGTAACAGCATCAGAGGAAGAGAAGAAAATAGTATCAAATATATTTCCAGCCTAAATATATCCATTTGTGCATTTGGCAAATATAACCATACACACGTCCAGGTTGTAGAAATGCTATGGAGTAGATACAAGAATGACACAGTGAATCACTCCATGATATTCAGAATGCGCCCCCTCTTGACAAGGATGAGAACAATTTATATAAAATCAATTTGAGTGACAGTTGGATCAACAAAACCAAGGATGAGACACAGAGATATGCAAAGGGGGAAAAGAAAGACAGAGAAAAAAAAATTTTGAAAATGCAATTTGAGATCATTCTTGATTTAATTTCAATTGCAACAATATCATATTAAGTTATTAAATACTGTTGAATGAATAGAAGAGACAAAATTTCTTCTAAGCATGATATTACTATCCATTTTCAATCAATTTTCTTTCTCTGAAATCATCAGATATTCAACATTAATTTCTTTGAATCGAAAATGAAATAGTCAATAACAAAAAAAAACAGGAAATATGCAAGAACAAGAATAAAATACTACAAATATCAAATTTCAATCCCTTGTTCCTGGTACTCTGCACGCTTGGCATAAGGTTAATTATACAAATATCAAATAAAATAGTTTCATTGCTGAACCACTATTTCCAAAAATCTGTATTGATAAACCTTAATGAAGCTGTAATCACTGAAGAGCATTAAAGGACTAACAGTTAAGGAAGTGAATATTATTTGATAATAGAAAAATGCAATTAATTAGGCCAAGTTAATAGATATGGTCCTGTCACGATATGAGTATGAGAGAATACTGGTGACTCAACTAAGGTTATTAATATCTGTAAACCGTGCCTCCATCTAGCCATTTTCATGAAACACACACAAGTTCTAATAATAATGGCAATGAATTGTTAAGTTCATAAGAAATGAAACTAAAATTTACACTTTGCCAGAGTCTGCCTACAATTACTAAATCAGTGAATATTTGAGTTGATGTTTTTGTAGATTGTATCTCTAAATTAAGTCACATATATATATATATGCATGTAAGTTAATCATTATAATTTCACATGATGGTCATAGCTGTGCTTAATTCATGTTTTACATTAAAGTAGACAAATGAAAGAATTACTCCTCTAGGTTGCAAACCATCTGTGTGAACTGTTTTGAGAAATAAAGTGAAACATTGATAATGTTTAACTTTTTTTATTTGCATCACATTTTTGACATTATACCTTTTTTCACTCTCTCTATTTACGAGAATTTACTTTTTCGTGGGATAGACTTGGCCTGTAAGTATGTACTATGGTAGTGTATTCTTTCATGCTTTTCAAGTACAAAGTCAATGCAGTGCAGATGGCCAATACGACAGTTTGGCTAACTGCGCGCATTGAAATCATGGTCAGTCAAATCGTTGTATCGCTCTGCTACTGTACAGGTTTCCAATGTGATTTGCGCATTTTATAAAAAAAATTAGTACATCATCGCTGTGAAAATCCCCTCATTTCTCAGAAACTAAAACAATTTGCTGCCTAGAAATTCATTTAAGAATAGAATAGGACTTGTACATTCATTTTCTGCAAAAGTCTGAAAATCAATTTTTTCTTTTTGAACCCAAAATGGCCTGATACAACAGTTCAGATGAACACCAACGACATGATGGGTATTGACATACTGTCTGTAAACCAATATCATTATTACATTAGGAAAAAAAACAAGAACAAAATCATATTGTCATTCAGAATCAACAGTCAATATTCAATCCACTGTTCCCAAGTAAATAGATTTTGATCTATTTTATCAACAACGGCAAGTTTAATTAAGCAAGTGATTCACTTTTGCTGCCACAAAGAGTTTCTTGCCAATAGCAAGGAGCTTCCTTGCAATTATTCAGATTAGCGCAGAAATTTTGAACATGTTTAAAATTTCCTGACGAATTGAAAAATCTTATTTAGTCTGCAGTAATCGTTTGTTTATCGTTTGTGTGTTGTTGTCGCGCATAGTCCCCATCGTGCTTTTGCCAAAGTGGACCAATCTGGACAGAACCCTTAACAAAGCAACAAGATGACACAAACGTACAAGAATGCCCGATCTATTCCCTCATCTTTGTTTGTAATCGCTCACCATATCAAACCATTGCTCACTGTTTGTTTGTCTTATTGGGTTATATTAACCCTTCACTCAAGAGATGAACCGGAAAAAATTATATCGTACACATGTCATATTCACCCTTCGCTTCCCGTTCGTAGTAAGAATTTGACAACAGTTACTGATCGCATGATTTGACGGAAATTTTATTTGAATTCTTTAAATTTGCATGCATTTCGTGCATTTTTCCCATTCTTCACCCTTCGTTCGCCTACATTCGGTCAGGTGTGAGGGGGCTTTAATTCCTTCATCTCATTAATCCTTTCTTCTAATAGAGATCACCAAGACTATTCTCCTAGACATGAGGTGATGATTGCACTGCAATATTCTTAACACAAATGGCACGGAGTTCAAATTATTCAGTAAACTTCCTGCAAAATTGTTGTTTTGGTTGTTTGCTATCTTGCCATGAATTGTAATTCATCTGACAAAGTCTAATATTGCACTGCTAATTGATCTTAAAAACATTTCCTTGTATGCTTTTTTAATTATCCTAATGGTATATGATATAGTTATGCTCGCTCATTTCAAAAGTTTGAATTACTTGGTGGTGTATCAGGCGCATCGTGAGACCCGGATTTGCATCTCACTAACGATCCTTCTATTTTGAATTTCTGACGGAATCGTGGCCAATGAAAGTCAAAATCTTGTGTCTCTTATTGCGTCACTTTGACAGCATTTCATGTGCTGAAATTTTCAACATCAACTAACATTTTCGTGAACTTAATGTATGTGAAAAATATGTTGAATTCCATGAGGTAAAACGATTTTATGTTTTCAAACAAGACTTGCCGAAAACAGGCTGCCTATTATTAGTTGACACAACCCTCACACAAATGCTACACTTGTGAAAAGTATAAATGTTCATGAGGCTTCATTCCTTGTATGTATAAGTTTTTTCTGGGCTGGTCTCATATGAAGACAGAAAATCATAATTTTGTAAAGGCCTTTATAAAGAAAATTGTACTCCTCGAAAACTCGAGAAATGACATCATACGACGTGACGGCAGGACACTGATTTTGCTGGCTTAGCTGGTCACATGTTGTACAAGGTTCTTGTGGTGGAAAAATTGATCGGCGAAAACTATCCATTGCCATGTGAGATCTAATAGTAGTTTCGCGCTGTGTGGAGCCACAAAGCGCAACACTTAAATACAAACATGTGGGACTGCAATGAGGATTAATGCACTAGGATGCAACAGATCGGATGGTGTCACAATTGTTTTGAACATTGACATTTGAGTACTTTTATGCACAATTATATTGCACAGGATTTACACGGATATACAAAATTATTCTTGGCACACACTCAAAGCATTCATTTAGTAGCCGGTTAGGAAAAAAGTGAATCTTAGGTGAAAAAATTTCAATTTTTTTTTCCCCAAAAAAATTTCACATTTTAATCTTATTTTACAACATTAGACTAATGTACAGTTTAGAAATTTATCACTTTCTTCATTCCGTTAGATTTTACACCATCAATTACAGTAATTTGTGAGATATCAGCTTCTAAATTTGTTTATTTTATTTTGCACTGTTCAGATACTCTTGTTTATTTTATGCAAATCATGTGCGCTCGTAAACGATAAGAAGACTTATAACTGAGGTGTAGCACTGTACCTGTGTATACAGGATCTTTGAATTACATTCTCAATGGCCCCACAACACAATACTCGTGATTAATTACAGGGCTGATTTAACAATTGATTCTACTGAAGGTGCTTTGCGATACATTTAATTAGTCGAACTGAATGTGACTGCTCAAACATGATGAAGCTAATAAATTGATTAAGGAAATTACAGTACACTTTAAAATTGGGGGAAAACTGAGAAAAAAGGTACTACTTCATTTTTCATTCAGAATTAACATTTATTAATCACATTAACACAAAATTCCGAAGCTCAGTGAGACATACTGAGTATGTCTCACTGAGTATGTTGGGTTTATACAACTGAAGAAGAGAAACGCTTGCAATTCTGCGGAATCAAGTCTGTATAAATCTTCAACTTCCAAAATAAACCCATTTCGTCCTCATAAATAATGAGACTACTTTGGAAATATGCTATTGCTCCAAAGGCCTGTCAATAGTTTATTTGACAAAAATATACAACAGAAGAAATCTAAGAAAGATAATAACTCACCAAATTGATACAGCATTCATTTCAATAACAAGTAGAATGGTAAATTCACATGTATTTCTGAACACTTACCTGCAATGACAATAAAGAAAAGAGAGAACACACATAAAGACTTATGCACTTGTCATTCTAAATCCTTATACCCTATAAATGGTAAGGTAAATAGTAAAGAATTAACATTACAATATCAAGGTGAATTCATTACTAACAGTACCACCTTGTCAGACAAATACATTGAATATTTCTCATAGAACCCTAAAATACAAATGGAAAACAAAGAATAATCCGATCACTTCTTATTTCATAACATATTTGATGTATCTGAAGTTTAAAAAGGGATAATCTGTAAATGCACTCAAGATGATTACAAGATTTTTTCTCCTGTATTCTAGCTTAAGGCATATATCAATATTCATTTACTAATGATATCCCTTTTCACAAGCACAATGAGGGGATGTTCACACTATTAAAGCTTTAATGTGAACAGCCTCTCAGATGAAATTGGAAAGCTAGTGAATACAGTGTATAAATGAATGTTTCTGAGGTAATTATTCTCCAATTATTGATAGAACTCTACACAAATAACTCTTAATGTGTAGGGCCAAATTGGAGCAAACACTAGCTTAATTAATTAGCTTAATTAATTTTCTGAAGGGCTATGGGTAACTCTGAAGTTATCCAATCAGCTAATTTGAACCGATACACAAAGAAAGCCGCACAATATTTGCTGTAACTTATAAAATGAGATCTGAGGATACTTACCATCAATAAATCAAATGGAATCTGTATAAACATTAGTCTAGATTTAACGATATGTTAGATGACAAACCTAATATAAATTTGGTAATCCACTTCTAATAACAATGGAAGTAACATTCGAACTTGATTAATGAAAGAAAACAGAAGGAAAAAATGTCTAGGACCTAGTTTGCAATCACAGAGATTATGGGCAGTTGCCATTCTTCTGAAATAATGAATAGGATATATTGATCTGAATGTAAAAGAAATGTGAGATTGGAAATTTATGCTTTGCTACATTCTTTGAACTTCAGATGTAAACGAAGCACTAGCTTTCTACTCCAATGCATAGAAGTCCTATGCATCCATGCAGGGGTGAGAAGTACAATACATGCTTGTAAGGAAAAGGTGCAAGCATGCTAGGGAAAAAAATGCATGGTCCAAGTAACAGTAGAAATAATGTATGTCACATGACCAGCTCTCAGCCAATCATTTAATGGGATTCCTTTATCCATTTTATGATACACAATATTGAAATACTGGTCCACTGATGAATGTCGTAGTAATTTACTTATTAATTTAATTACAAAGCAAAGATATGCAACATAGATGGCTGGGAGTAGTTACCATAAACCCTATGGTATAAAACAAGACAAACAAAATAGTGTTCAATTAAGAAATGAAAGCAATAATGAAATCTACAATAAGTTCATTAAAAACAAAGAAATTCAACAAAAAGAATTGAAAAGTTGTTGCTGCAAAACATTCAGAGAAATACCATTGATTGTAAAATATCATGTTGAGTCAAGAAACACCCCCTTTTCTTAAATCATCGCATGTCATAATGGTCACATGGTGAAAAAAGGGCAAAAACAAAGCAAGCGCTATCACACTCTTAAATGAAAAAAAAAATTCGCCCTTGGTTTAACACAGCATTATTAGGTAATTATCAGTCCAGTTTTCCTGAGACAGCAGTGTAAAAAGCAAACTTCATACACATTTATTTTTTTAACTAATCCCCTTGCACAAAAATGTGTGTAAAATTGGATGCAAGAGTTCATATTTTCATAACCTATTCTTAGATGTTTAGTTAATAGACAAAAACTTTTTAAAAAATAGAACTCTTGAGAAACTTACTTTCAATAATTAAATATTTTCCATACCACATCCTGAATTGGCAAATTCTACTTTGCCACCTCCTACCAAATGTTTTACATTCTACTTTTATTTTTTGGTATATAAGCCTTCTGTTATTTTGGGTGCATCATGATACGATATGCGCTTTGATGTCACAATGGATGAACAGGTAATTAATTAGCTATTGGCATCAGCTCATTTTTCCCTTGGTCTGCATTCTCATGGCAGATCCAATGTGTTATTTTATCAAGCCAATTAGCTGAAAATATTAAATAGTTCCATTATTTTAAATACCTCTACAATTTTATAATACTTCACTCTGCACTGCTGCAAAGTACGAGGAATATGACCTCCCGTTTGAATAAATGGTAGAGTAGTTTGGAATTTTTCTTCACAGATACACAGCATCTGGCACATTTTGGGTGTTTTAAAAAGCATGTTTGCTCTGACAAAATTGTAAGTAGTAACAAAAAAAAACATGCACATGATCCCATTTATAAAAAAAAATTCTTCAATATACCTTCCTCTACAACTTAGCAAATTTTGGTGAAAATGACAAGGGTTCTGAAAACTAGTTCAGCTTATATTGTTCTTTGAAAATTTCAAATTTTAGAGATATGTTTTTGTGATGGTTCCGTCCATTATTTTAAATATCTCCACAATTTTAGAATACTTATTTTAGCACCATTGCTGCTAGTCCTAAAATTGCAGATGAATAGATTCTCCATCTTAAGTACACAATTCTGAACTATACAGTTAAATTTGATGAAATTTACATGGACTTTGACTGAGTAATAGAGGTTTAAACTCAATGTAGTAATCTCATGAGGTCTATAAAATTGCCCAATTCCTTTAAATGCAAGATTCTTAAGAACTTTCAATTGGGTGGGTTTCAAAGCTTGAAATAATAAATTATTAAGCACATGAACCCATATTTTTTACATATTAGGAATATATAGGTGCTAAAGTTACTCTAGTGAAAATGACATGGACTTCATTTTAGCAGTGGAATGTCCTTACATCATATCTCACGTTAGTAGCTCTAATGTTTAGCTTTAAAATGCGATATTAACTTGGTGGATAAGACAAGGGGTTGCTAAACTACAACATTTTTTACTTGTCAACATTTATGAAAATATAACTCTTTTTGGATTTACCACAGCTCGTGACATGCAACCAAACAGGTGCTCAGAATAGAGAGTATGGTAGTTTCATCAGTCGCTTCTTTTGAGTGAGAAAGAAATTCTTGTTGGTGAGTCATCTGTGGATCCGACAAATGTTTTCAAAGGACATCACTTAAAAGGGATACATGTAGAAGTCAAAAGTAAATATCGGATTGAAAAGTTTTTAGGTTAGGCTCACTTTGAGTATCAAAAAGTGATGTCAAACAATGTTTAATTTTTATGTATGATTTGAGCATTTTGGATATCATGTTTCTGGGAGGCACAATGCATGGAAACAAACATCCAAAACCCGAATCTGGGGAGGGTTTCATGAAAGGACTTGTAAGATGTTTTATCCAACAAGTCCTATTTTATCTGACAGTTACCATAGTAACATTGCTTATCAGCCAATCAAAATCAGGAAAAGTTGTCAGATCTGACAACATGTTGGACAAAAAAAGTTGATGAAACACTCCCCTGATGGGATTGGTTCATGATTGACCAAGATGTGACCCAATTTAGCCTTTAAGATATCTGGGTTAACTTACCTGGGGGTGTTTAACAAAGATTTCAGTGTGACCTAGAGTTGCACTTAAAAACTGATGCATATAGTATATGCAACATGCAACAGTAGTGCGCATCCTCTTGGCATAATCTGACCAATTCGGTCATGCCTTTAATAATGCAAGCAGCTAAGCATTTAAGTGCGACTCTACGTCATACTTAAATCTTTGTGAAATACCCCCTGCTTTCAACCCATTATGAACAAGGCCAATTTAAACTTATTGCAATGCGGTTACTTAGGTATACATGTAGCTAAACCTTTCAACACAATGTCAAATTTGGCATAGTAAATTTTTCCATCATGTTCTATTGACAATAAAAATGTTTTAAGGAGGAAAAAAATGAATAGTATTAGAATAATGATTGATATCTACAAAGAGCAAAGTGAGAAAATAAAAAGGAAAGAAAGCTAATGAGAGAATTATAAAATTCACTGTATTATTTGCTGTAAAGATTAACAAAAAAATATTTGCAAGAAACCTAATCTTGAAAATGATAGGAAACAAGGTTATATCTCTTCATTTTCTTTTATTACAAGTTTACCCCAACCCAGAGTCCTAGATTACTCCTCATAATTTACAGAAATAGACTGATTGCAATGTAGTCAATCCGCTACAAGGCAATAAGTGGTCCATAACACAATACTAAACTCATCAGATTTTTCTATACCTATCCATTATGATGATATGAACAATTATTTGATCATGTAAATGCTGCCCTGATGTCAATATGGCTGATGATAATTAGATTTTCTAATGATTGATGACTGATGAAAAACTGACCTAAATTACCAAGCTGGGTCTGATATTTGAACTATAAAAACTGTAGAAAACTTTGCAAATAAATATGAGGAGGGAAATTCTAACCAAATATACAGTGTACAGTCATACATAACAAACCACCTCATAAACGAACAAACAAAAAACCTGAAATCTTAAAACATAGGTTTGATTTGAACAGAGTTTCTGATAACGAAAATTCATGACAAGAGACCTACACTAAAGGTCTGAATTATAAGACCAGTTTAATTTTCATCTTTGTACAACATCAACACGCCGCCGCTCCAAGTAAAAAAAACAACACGAATGGGAGAAAAAAAAACAGGATGAATAGGATACTATATCTTTGACGTGATGATGTGTGTCAACACCATGACCAGTTTAGAAGCACCATGTACCATGGTGATGTGGTTGGCAGAAATAGTCTACATTTTACATATCAACTTGACAGCAGCATGATGAAGTGGTGTCTCCCATGATAATATCATTTTGGACTTGAAGATCTTAACAAACACGGTAAGTTCAAAAGAGCTGTATGTTATATGAATTGATGCAACGGGTCAAATATTTTGAGGCTTTTTTTCTTTTGAAATCATGAGGACAATTTCCCCATGATCATTCTTGTTAAACATGATATCAATAATATCAATCAGTAATTGATAGTATCTTTAAGGTTTCAAAGTGTGTCTACTTGCTATAAAAGTACTTTCTTAACCTTGTCTGCATCTAATGTAATACTGCAATATACAGGATGATTCAAGCAGTGTATATGGAGAAAAAAAAAGTGAAAAAGATATATCAATCAACAGTATGCAGTTCCATACATAATATTTGGAAAATATAATGTATAGTCAGTAAAGTACAAATACTGATGTTTGATAGAAAAGAAATGATTAAAGGAAATAATACATTCACATCTTCTGTAGATACAACCACTGATGAAACATACTAAACCACCATCTGGTGTTACAGAAATCTTATAATCAATTACAAGAAGTAAAAATTGAGTTTCTGAAGTTACAAATGATGTAGGAATTGCAATTGATTGCAAATTTCATAAATATCATAGAGCTCCAATCTTTCGTTTCTGTAAAGAGTATTGATATACGTGAATAAATCTAGCTCGTTTGCTAATTCAATGGTAATAGAAAATAAAACCATAAATCTGTTGTATAGGATATCAGTCTGGGCTATGTTTTGATGTATGGAGTATATTATAAAGTTTGTTTTCTTGCAATCCATTATTTTGCACTTCCCATATATAATTTGTAGAGGGATCATTCTTTCCTGTAGACAATGAGTTAATAAGAATAATGGGTTGTAGTGGGTTTAGGTTTCTGCTAATGCAACATAGGGAATAAGCCCTCACTGAGCCTTCCATAACCTATGCTATCTCCAACAGGCCAATTGATTTTAATGTATTTATAATGTGATTTATTACAACGACTGGAAGACAGGGAAAGGGTGGTGAGATAAAAGGGCAGGGGGATGACAAAAAAGGGCCTTTTCACACGTGAATCTTGAATCACCATTGTTATAATGATCGCAATTCGTCTTTAGAATCATTGCACCTTTCACATGCTCACTTGTGATTCACTGCGATTTGAATTTGAATTCCCGAGTAAAGGCGGTATGTGTCCTTGGTGACTTGTCAATCAAAGCATTGCATCGCAAATAGAAACTAAAATGAGTGCATGACAATTGTATAATCTACAGAAGTGCTGAAAGGTCACGTAAGCTCCGCCTCTCCCCCCCCCCCAAAAAAAAAAGACGTTTCGGAGGTCAAGCCTTTCATATACAAAATTTGTACTGTTATTTGAATGAAACTTATATGGAATTCTCAGGAGTAGAATTTGCATTCGTGATTTTAATCATGTTCTAGTTTGGTTTCACACGTGCTTAATATTTGTCATTATCCTTATTTTTCAATGGAATCATCATTCAAATTAATTTTTTTTTACTGTGGGAAAGGGTGGTAAGAGTAATAATAATCATCAGTTCTTGTATAGCGCATAACACATTATAAATAACGTCTCTATGCCCTTCCAAAGGACTTGGATATTATTACCCTAGCTGTAGCTCAAGCTACTTTCACACGCTCGGTATTTCAAGTAATAAACTCCTTCCAGGTCAACTCACCTGGGTTGAGCGCAGCACAATGTGGATAAATTTCTTGCTGAAGAAAATTGCACTATGGCTGTGATTTATAATGCTCACAACCAAGGACGGTTCCAGGGGGCAAGGTAGCCTTGCCTTTCCCGACCCTTCTGAGAAGGAGGGGGGGCGGTTCTATGGTAGCAATCTTTGAACATCTACAATTTGTTTTGCCTGAGTGGTCTAACGCGATTGATTACATGCAATGAAGTCTGAAGTTTAATATCCGGTATGGAGCCTGTGCCCTTAAGCAAACGTGTTACCTACACTGCTCTTTTAACAAGCATCAAATAACTCAAAATACTATACTAGTATGCTTTTTTTATACTAATGTCTGCACATCTCTTTGATTTTCTCTGATTGGCACAAATTTTTTACACCAACAATTTGGTAAGCAATTTTTTGGAGAGAGGCATTCTGGTTACAGTTGCTGAGTGTAAATTCCATGCAGTTTTTCACCCTCTCAACATTTGATCAGAACTAGGGAGATCTTGTAAATAAAGAGGCTATAATAAGAGAAATCATAATTTGTAAACATATTTTCGGCATCACTCCTATTTCTTTAAGATCAGGGAGATCTCACTGATCAAAATATCATTATGGCTACATTCACATGACAAGTTATTCTTTAAGAATTCAATCCTCGACTAGGACAAACATGATTAAAGACACATGATGACACACTTGGTGTTTATGTCCTGAAGAATTCCTTGGGGTTTTAATACTTAGGGTTATGAATGCTCAAGACTTTCTTTAACCCTCGTGGTAGTGTGTGTACATAAAAACGTTCAATCACAGAATCAATGCACCTGTTCACAGACTTGCATTCAATTCTAACATGGAAAAAAAGTTCCTTCTCAGATCCTCCCTTTGCCCTCCACACATGTTTGTTCACTCATTTGGCCTAGCCAGTCATTGAAATTCCAGACTAGAGTACAAAACTTGCAGATTGTTTAGGTTTTACTAGAAGCATCAGGGCCAAAACAAAACTTACAATGTATTGGTGGCTTATAGTTGTTATTATTAAAGAAATCTTCTTAAATACCCTAACCAATATAAAAACACCTATTCATCTTCTTTAATACACTTGGTGACATCCTTGGGTTAGAATAAAAAAATTAAAAAGTACCTATGAAGACATAGTATTCATCAGAGCTAGAAAATAATCAAATCTGCACTCTTAAAACAAATCACTCATATTGACTAGACCAGTAGTCAGATGGGTAAAGCTGATAGCTCAATTCTGCCATATATTCTAGTCAGAAATAACTCTATTCTAGTAACATACGACTAGAAAATGTCAAATGCCTAGAATAACAATTGGACCCTGCTGACCCTATCAACTAGTCATTTTTGACTGATTTGTTTTTAGAGTATACAACAGTGCAGTGCCCTGTATATTCAGATACAGATTCATTTATTGGTCCATATTGAAAGCACAAATTTTTCCTCAACTGGCAATACATAACATCGCAAATATAATTTCATAAAGTTTGAATAAATATAAAAATGAGGATAATTATTGAATCGAATGATTTTTTTTGCATATTCTTCTTTGAAGTGTACTTGCTCTAGGAAACTTGATTTTCTTGCGCTAGGTGTACTACCTTTTCTGATAAGGTCGATTTCATTTCCAGTTGTGGAATACAATGTACTAGTATGTGAACTGCCAGTAAGAATTTTGAGATAGTCTTATTATTTGCTAAAGAAACACAAACAAGGATGTATCTCTGACAACCACATCGTCATTTGATACCCATCTCTTTTCTCAAAATAGCCTTAAATTGTGCGAGGTTAGGTACAGAGTATTAACATATACAGCACAATACTCATTATGATACTGTCTATCTAGATGAATGTAATGGAGACCCTGTATCAACTGACACATATATGTATAATTGGATATCATTCACAATGCAGGCAACCATACAAATGAATTTTACAATCAATCATTAAACCTTGGGGCCGTTGCATAAAACTTTTGCCTTAAAAAACTCTGACAAATAAACAAACAAGTGGAATGCCTCTGGCCGTCTCACCTGCATCACGCGGTTCAATATAGCAGCAGTGCTGACTTTGAATACTACTCTAACTCGCACAAGATGTTCAGTGATACATGGTTACTCTTATGTCCACTTGTTATGAACTAGACCAATAAACTTACAGAGATATGATGGTTATTCAACAAAAAACCCCAACATGGCCAAAGTTCATTGACCTTACATGACCTTTGACCTTGATCATGTGACCTGAAACTCGAACAGGATGTTCAGTGATACTTGATTACTCTTATGTACAAGTTTCATGAATCAGATCCATAAACTTTCAAAGTTATGATGGTAATTCAACAGATACACCCAATTCGGCCAAAGTTCATTGACCTTTGACCTTGGTCATGTGACCTGAAACGCGCACAGGATGTTCAGTGATGCTTGATTACTATTGTGTCCAAGTTTCATGAATCAGATCCATAAACTTTCAAAGTTATGATGGGAATTCAACAGATATCCCCAATTCGGCCAAAGTTCATTGACCCTAAATGACCTTTGACCTTGGTCATGTGACGTGAAACTCATGCAGGATGTTCAGTGATACTTGATTAACCTTATGTCCAAGTTTCATGAACTAGGTCCATATATTTTCTAAGTTATGATGACATTTCAAAAACTTAACCTCAGGTTAAGATTTCGATGTTGATTCCTCCAACATGGTCTAAGTTCATTGACCCTAAATGACCTTTGACCTTGGTCATGTGACATGAAACTCTAATAGGATATTCAGTAATACTTGATTAACCTTATGGCCAAGTTTTATTAACTAGGTCCATATACTTTCTAAGTTATGACGTCATTTCAAAAACTTAACCTCAGGTTAAGATTTGATGTTGACGCCGCCGCCGTCGGAAAAGCGGCGCCTATAGTCTCACTTTGCTTCGCAGGTGAGACAAAAACTCTGGAAAACAAAATAATGCCATTGAAAACTACGCATTAGAAAAAAACTGGCAAAAAAAATGCCATTTTTTATGGCAAAAGTTTTGTGCCACGGGGCCCCTTGTGTCACAGGGTCCTGGTCACTGCCAATATTTCTCTCCTTTCATGCTTAGTGATCAAATCTCAAAACATGTGAACTGTCCTTGTCATCCATCAACCCATTGCCATATCTAATACCTGGACTGCATTTTATGAAGCAATTTATCAGTGGCTTTAGTTGACAAAATTTGATATGTACAAGGTTTCAGTGTTCCAGCGATAATTTGCCCGTCTTCTCCTTTCTTCCTCTGGCAAATTAAATTTATGATCTAATTCCCTTTTGTACTAGTTTTGATTAATGAGCAGCGCAAATCTAGAAAGGCATCTCGACAGAAATTTCACTGACAAATCAGATGTGAGTAATGTACTCCTTCATTCCATTAACCTGTTCATGCTGAGTGTTGAATGTAAACAACAACAACTATATGTTTGGTCAGTCCAGAAAAAATTATTTAATGGAATATTTTATCAACTAAATTCACAATTAAATAACATGGTAGAACTTTAACACTTGAAATATGTTGTGAGAAGAAATACTACACGATATACCAGATATTGCCATATTCTCAACTTTTAATTTCCGTTCGGGAATTGTTACCCAAATATTTCACATACTTGTGTATCACAGTAATATCAAACATTAATTAATACACCAATACTTCACAAACATGTGTATCGCAGTAATATCAATAAATGTCAATGCCTGCAGAGGAAGGAGAGAGTAAGGCTAAGAATTAACCACATAGGGGGAACCGGGTCACGAGTCACGTGACCAGCTGGGAGGATTCCCGGACGGAAATTAGAAAGTGAATGACTCGATTTCATCCGCGCTGATCGCGCATTCAGAGCATTGGCGCATTTCGGATGTGTAAAATTACCGCGCACGCTTTAATGTGATACAATCCTTCCGGGTGCGCGTTTTGACCGACTTTCCCAACAGAATTACACGTGAACTTGACCTCCTTCTGAAGGGCAGTGAACTGGTTCATAGTCAATATTTGTTTACATACTAAAACTTGTATTCTCTCCCAATAGAATTTATTCGATAATCGAATAAACATATTCATTTTCTGTTGGGGTTCACTACCTTTTGAGCACCACTGAACCATAGAGAATTTTTATGTCACATATATAGTAATTCTAGAATCAAGCTTTTTTCTACGCGATCCTAATTTTGTTTTTTACATTTGAGGTGCAAGGTTTTAACACCCCAGCAACGAAATGTTAATCCCTTTAAAAGAAGCTGCCAAGTGCATGTAAGTTAAAAAAAATCATTACAGGTTAGCCACTTCAGTGAATTTCTATTCCAGTTCTTATTGATCCTATCTTATTTGATATGCAGAATGCCTGACTAAAAGCAAAATGGTCTCATAGAATCCTTGTGGCTTTGGAGGATTTGTACCATTAATTTGAACGATGCATTTTGTTCTTCCTTAGTATAGGGGCCAACTTTCCTTTTATTGATGATGCTATTTTAATCTGATCTCTGAATGTGACCTTAAAGGTATTACATACCTCAGAACCCTCACAGTCATTTCATTCAATCAATTTTGCTCACCCACCATGTTCACATCTAATGCTGATTAGCTTTTTGCAACTATTCTTCACTTCACGACCATATGATATAAAATTTCCAATATTGTTTAACTATTATGATTTATATGACATCAGAAAGATCCTTGTCATTTGATTGGTTGTTTGATATCAATCATTCAGCTCATTTTTCAATGACATCATCAACCATGCAATTTTGAATCTATACGATTTTGTCCATGCAGGCACTACAAATAAAATAAGACCACTCAAGTTTGCAGCACACATGCTGTATGTATCAATCAAAAGACCGAGTTCACATATTTTGCATCAAAATTTATAAAATTCATACGAAAAAGAATCTTTTCTTAGGTGTCATATAAACCAAATAATGAATGTTATTTCCATTCATGCAAAGGATAGAATACTTCATTTTGTGAAAGATGAAATGAATGATCCATTCAACTCAGCTACGCCTTGTTGAATGGATCATTTCATCTTCCACCTCATGAAGTATTCTGTCCATTGCACTCATAAACATTCATTATTTGTATACTATGCATTCTGTACATTGCCAGTTTAGCAATTGACAAATGTAAAATATAATTCTAAAAAATCTTCCTTAAAGTCTTTGCTGTGGCTTTTTAATAGTGCTTCTCTTTCTTTGGAATTGATCTTTCTCATTTTTTTCTTAAAGTGATAACTGAAATAGTTATTGCTCAATTGCTAATTGGGCAATGTAGAGAAAAACATAGAAAGTTGAATCAATTAATATGCAAATATATGTTTAAATGAGTGTTTGGATGATGGAAAAATATTCAAGATTTCATATAATTTTTAGACTATTTATCTCTTTTTCTTACCAAATTTGATGAAACTGTTTACCACATATTATTGTGCCCTCTTTCTAATGGAATTTATTGCCCTATAAAGGCTTGCAGTTTTCTCCAAGTCATACCTGGGCCTCACTGTACAAAGGGTTCCATTAGATTCAAAGTCAAATTGGCTATTTCTTAAATCCATGATTTAAGATTGATTCTTTTTATATTAACTTATCACATCTCGTTGTACAATAAAATGCAGTCACTGCAAAATCAATAAGCACAATGAAGGGTGAATGAACCTGTGAGCAGACATAATTAACCCATTAAAGCTCATTATGGAATCTGGGAAGTTAATGGATATTACACGTGGCATGTATCTGTTTGACTCCTTCATAGCACCACTAGGGAGTGCGCAACCTAATTCTAACATAGTTAATATGAAATTGATAGCTTCACATGGCTTCATTGTAGGCTATGTTTAAATAATATATTCATTTATACTCCTGTCACACTGATACAAATGTCACATGTCGTACAAAATTAATGTTTAAAATAGGGTTGGCTGAGGTCAGTTTTGCCAGGTGTGACGGTGGCATCATAATAAAATTTCTTATCAAAGGAACATGTCAATAATAAGATTTATTTGTACTAGATTATTGTCAAATTGAATGAATTCTTCTATTATAAGCATTAGATTTCCGTCAGAATCTAGAATATTGTCAAAGAAATTATATTGTGTGCCCCTCAGATAACAAAATTCTATTTAATTTGACTTTTACTAGAGTACAGATATTTCAGATAAGTTTTCAAAACTTCCTAAAGCAGTGCAAATACAATCTTGTGGAAAAAATAAAATACAGAAATAAATGGCAAATAATACATCATCTCAATGAGGTCATAGATTCAACATTGTATCGCTTATGCAAGAATATTTTCATCTTTGTCTCCAGCTGAGAGTTAAATACCCACTTCCCTGGTCTAATCAAGAAATATGATTTATGCTAGAGTTATTAAAAGTGACTTGATGATGGACCATGATTTATTGGTAAAGAGCATCAAGATATTATAATGTATTAAACACTGCATAGAGGCTCGGAATAGGATACACAAATATTCCACAAGTTAGGGTCCATATTCATGTATATCATAACAAATGTTATTCATTATAATTATGATTACCTTGAATGATATTACTCGGCTAGTTTGGTAGTAAACCAAAAGGAAATTATCAAATATAGGCGCCTAATGCAATAACAGCTGATATTGTTAAGGCAAATCATGCAGAACAATTATGCATTTTTAAAGAATTGCTCAAACGTTATGTAAATATATTGTAATCATTATCATTTTAATTACAGGATATGAGCATCATAATTGGTAACATTTAAAGGGGAATCAAACCCTAATAAAAACTTGTGTTTAGAGGAAAAAGAAAAATCAGACAAGTTGAAGTTGAAAAGGTGAAAGTTTGAACAATATCGAAACAAACAATAAGAGAGTTACAAATTTTAAAAGTGGTAAATATTGGTAATATCTATACCCATAGATACATGTACTTCAAATTTGTCACATATTGATGTCATAATGATGTAAGGCAAGGACTACTCTTCCATGTATTCCAATTCATAAAATGGCTCAAATGTAATTTTTTTCAAAAGTTTTATTTCAAATTATATTTTTATTTCATGAGGGCATAAAACAATTTAGATTACTGCCCCAGGGGAATGGGTATGTAGGAGAAAACCCCAAATCCTTGATAATTAAGTACATGCTCTCTCCGAAAGTTGTCCTTTCCCCTTGTCATTATTTACTTATCAAGTTGCCAATTCAAAATCTACAGTCTTAGGGATCTCAGCTTTAAAGCAGCCATATAACTATCTTATTGCTTGTCCGATTTTTTTTTCAAACATTCTCCATTCTGTTTTATTTATTTTTCTTCTTTCCAACAATGGTTTTTAAGAATAAAGCTTAATCAAATCTCATAGAACTTGATTATTCTTTCTTCGAATTTATTTCACCTTTCAGTGAATCAATTCTATGATTTGCGCTTGGAATCATCCAGTGTGGAAGAGGTGGAGGTTATTGTGAATGAATGGATGTGGAGTGTTTGGAGCAATCACAATCAAATGCATGTCACACGCAATGTATGCTCTAACACTGGAGCATGGTTTAGACAGGGAGAATGAATTTCTCTGAAAAGCACAGACAAACTGTCCTGAACATGATGATGAGGGTATTACTCTGGAGACAAGGAAAACGTGATGAAGATTCTCTGAAAGATGATCAACTCCTCTGAGAACATGACCAAGATCCGAAATCTCATGAGCAATCCACTGAGATATATATCAGAAGAGCATTACCTCTAACTGATCAGATCTGTCCATCTCTTCCAAATAAGTTGAACCATCCATGTATCGTCTTTCTCTCTCCTGAGATTGTGAAGAAATAAGCTGCTTCATTTTGTGCAATTCATCCTTCACGAAAAGAGAGGTTGCAATAGTTTGTTTTTGGTAAGTTGATTTATAAGAGGATATATACATTTATAGTGCCAATTACTACTGTCCTTTCAAGAACTTGCTATAAGGTCAACAGCCTTGAATCTTCAAATCTGTTTTGGTATTTAAAAATCTTGATTCCCCTCATTACCACTGAGGGTATGTCAAATTCGGAGATTATTCTGTGTATCTCTTGCATGGACAATCTTTCTCTTTTTTCATCACACATCATTCACACTACTTTATTCACAAAGGAGTTATTGTTGAATGAGTATGTATCGAAATGATTTAGATTTAAGCTTAACTTCCAATTTCCGGAAATGAAACATTTAAAGTCTAAGGGTAAAAAAAATGCATTCAATTGCTACTATGCTTTTCTGATATTGTAATGTTTGTTGATACTTTAGTATTGTTTACATTACTGACCCTTTTCCATATTTGAAGTGTACCAGAATGCTGCTGTCTTTATGAATTAGTTGAATTGAGTTTGTGTTGTTTTGAACCTGTTTGTGATTCATCATTAGTTCATAAAATATGTTCCCCCGAAGGGGTCATACAAAATGTCCTTAATATTAATTTGGACATATATTGTCTGAAGGTCAAGGGAAGAGGTAACACAAAGGGCAACAAAGAGACCATGTATCCTGAACTTGATGAATCACAAGAGCCAAGGAAGTTTCACTTAAAATCTAACTTTAGTTTTGGTAAATCCCCCCAGAAGTACTTGTCCCTTTTCCAATTTATACCTAGATTATATACATGTATATGAACACAGGCATACATGTATTACAAAGGATATGTTGTATTAAATAGATTTACAGATCTTTCATGTAGATTACTTGCTCAATCAGAAAAAAATCTGCTTTTTATTTATAACCTGTAATAGGCTAAATTAGATTTTTAATATTCAATTTCTGAATCTGTAAAGTAAAGGCAGCCTTTAAAAAAATTAAAACAATACTACATGTCAGAGAGGGCTTTAGATGTCAAATTGAAATGCAAATGGCTGAAAATATGCCAAGTCTAAATTCTAATGACAGAAAACATTATTCAATGACTTATATACATTTGCAATACTGGAATGTTAAGATGATTCTTCGGAAAAAAGTCTAAAACCTCCTTGCAAAAACACTTAAAACCGCATTATCAAAGCATGAAATACTTCTAAAACTATATGATCATTCAAATCATATTAAGCTCTTGAAATATCTTTCTTGTAAATACTTTCTAATCAATTCAGAGTTTTACATTTAACTTGCAATCATTTATCTTTTCTTTATAAAAGATAGTCTCCTCAGTGCAGAAAATGCTTTAAAGAGGGCTCTATAAATCATTTATACCTTTTTTGTATTCAGAACAAATAGACCAAATAATTCTCATATCTGCATTGAATAAAGGAGGAAGGAAGTGAGGGAGAGAAAGAGAGAGAAAAAGAAGGGAGAGGAAGGGAAGTGAACTGAGGAGGGATAAAATAAGAGAGACAGAAAGGGAGAGAGGGAAAGAGAAGGTGAGTAATGGAGCAGGGGGCCGGGGGGGGGGGAAGGGGGTGGAATTGATGCATTCCCCAAAGGAGCCAATACTGTTACTAGAACGATACCCCTCCAGCAAATCAAAACAACAATTTATATTCAGTATTTTGGCGTGTACTCTAAATCATCCTGAAGTGGGAGGAAGGCTTTTGAAAGATTTTTTTTTCATAATTTTCACAAAAATTGACCTTTGTTTCTTATCTATTTAAATATAATATTGAGGAGAGTAATTAGTCCCTATCTATAGTAGAGCCAGGGTAATTCATAACTGGTGCCGCTTAAATGCTATTTTAGATAGGCACTGTTTTAATCATAGGCTGTAACACTGATACACTGATTTAACATCCTTTGGGATCAAACACAGGATGAAATTCCACATCCCCATTGACCCTAATTGCCCGATGGCTATCCAACAAATGATTGCAAATGGTCTTAGGTATCAATAATGATTAGGTTCATTGGAACCTGGTCACACGAACCATACTCCTGGTTGGCTATCTTTGATTTTCGAATCAAATCTGTGATTCTTATTCAGGATTCTAGATTCTGCCCAAATGCATCTTAAATCAATCACTTTACATCCACTTTGCTTGGACAGTAGTACTGGACAGTAGAGCATGGCAGGTCACGGATGCAAAATATTAATTTTCTTCTTCTGCATACAACCAAACGTCCAAGAAATTGATTTAGGGCAATTTTAGATGCCATTACCTTTTTGAAGATATAATCAGTGCAAGCAATTCATGTGCTACACTATGCGCGCCAGCGGGCTAGATTACCCATACAATGTTCATCAATTATTTCTTTTAAGTATACATTTTCCACAACAAACTGCAAGTTCAAGAATTCAAGTTAGTTCATGAGTATGTATTCACACAGATAACTCAACCTTGTGGAACAGAAAAATCCAACAAGAAGGTGCAGCATTTTAAACTTACACCATCTCATTTCAGTGAAAATTGTGATGCAGGAATGACAGGAACTAGATACATTAATCCTAACACGGCCAATTCATACACATACAGCCCAGTGTCTTTATATGAATTTTCGGTATTTTAGCGCAGTATCCAGTAATACACTTTGACATATCTATCCTCTATAGGAAATTAAGACTGTCTTGCTGTCTTGAAACACATCAATATTCTTGACAACACATTTATGTTGAATGCTTACATCATTGATTAGTTGCTAATGTTCATGATAAAACAGAGAGATAACAATACACATACCAATTTTTACTAAAATCATGAAAATTTGGGCAAAAATTCTCATTTTTCCCAAATACTATATCCCGGACTGTCCAGAAAACAATTGCATTCAATCTCTACCATCAAATCATAAATAAAAACATATTTTTATAAACTTCTCCAATCATTTGGGCAAAACTATGAAAATTAATTTTTCATGAAAAATCCAAGATTGCCACCAAAATCGTCAATTTTAACCCCATGAGACATGATTTGGCAAAGGGAACATCAAGATTCATTAAATAGACACTTCAGGCAATACAGAAAAGTTGATTAAAAAACTGTTCTCTGATGCAGCACAGGAACCCCAATTTCTGATGAGTTTATGTTTAATAAGTTCTCATGAAGCACTTAAATTTTGCAGTACTTCAAATTCAAGTGCACTTCCATAAATGCCTTCTGGTGCACTTCACGCCCATTTAAAGAAAGCATGCTCGGAGGGTCATTGAGTGTTTATTACACATGGCCTAGCAAAGCAAAGATTTTTTAAAATTCACAAAATGGCAACCACCAATCACGATCAAATTTGAATACCCATATCATTTTTGCAGAAACATTATTGGTGGATAAATATACCATTGATTAAAAGTTATAATGTAGTACACTGTGTTTCAAAAACACTTTACACTAGTAATATCCTGATTTTTTTTTCAATATACTGTATTGGTATAGGTCTCTAAGTTTGTGAAATATGCATTGCGCAAAAAACTGGAAAGAGTTTATATAAAAGTGGACCTAAATTATGAAAAACTCATGAACTTTAAGTTTTGAAGATTGATTTGAAGATTTTCCCCTCTTTTTAACCTCTTCCCTTGCCCAACTTGATCAGTCAAGCCACAGTGCCCCCCCCCCCCCACCTACATGTAAATCATTGGTTTTCCTTTACTTATTTAGGTCATGGTTGGGAAAGCATGGAGAAATGCATATGAAATGAAAACCCATCATCAAAAGACAAAATGTAATCAAGAAATCTGCTACAGATGATTGAAATAAACTTATTAATTTGTTTCATTTTATGTCACCTCTCAGATCCAGCTGTCACAAACAACCCAAAATTGTGTTTACCTATATAGGATTAAAAATGTGAATTTGGTAGCAATGTTGTTCAAGTATTAAAGTTGCGATGTATTTTTCTTATTTTCATGAATAAAAAAATGCTATGAAAAATGTTCAGAATGGCTTATTTGTTTTATTGCCTTTTTCTTTGACATAGCATGAAAAATCAGCATTTTTGCGCAAGCTGATTTCTGCAAGCTTTACATAAGTGGGCAGTGCTCACTTATTTCAGCAACAGTCATACTGATATGTGATAGAAAAGACCAAAGCCCAACAATTTATTTTAAAATCAAATTCCCCACATCGTACCTTTGACAGAAAAAATAAAGTTTGGTAAATCTCCTTCAAAATCATGACAAAATCATTGAATTTTTTTTTTCCTTTAGATTTTGTAATATTCCCACAAGCAGCTCCCATGTGTGATTACAATTTTCTTAGAAAACTGAAATTTATTTTACTCGAGCAATCCATATTAGCAGCATCATTATTTCTTCCAGATTGACTCCAAAGAAAAAAAAAGAGTATTCCTAATCATCATTCATGTATCAAAATAACTGGGACGAAATATGGGGCTCTTACTAATTAATCCCTCATTAATACATTAACCCAATTTTTCACTTTTTGTTTAAAACCAACTTGAAATCAGGGTGAATTTGTCTTTAATCAATGACTGATTCAGAGAAAGGTAAGTAGGTGTTGATGGGGCCTGAACTTTGACAACAGAAAGCATGATTGAAGTCGCCCTATTACCTTGCTGGAAAAAGTGTGGGGGAAATAGAGCGGGACTAATAGCACTTCATACTTACTGCAATTCCAGAAGACTCCAAATCATATTGCCCTTTGATATTATAATCATGACTTTTTTAAAACAAAGAATCTTTCAGAGTAATAACTAATCAAGATGCGGTAATGGTGTGGGATATATTTTGGTCATCAGGGATTATGATGATAGTATCAGTGAGAAACTACTCGAATGTGATAAGATTATTGTGATATAATTGATTACTATTTAGTACTATCATTTCCTTTTTACACACGCTAAAATTTCCTTAACCCCGTAATATAGGTGGGGCTAAATTGCCATTTAGCCCCACCTATAGTAAGGGGTTAAGCTTAGCCCACTTTCTTTTTACACAGCATTTTTGCAAAGTGGGCTAACCCCACCTTTATACGAGATTATTTGGCCCTGCAAAAAAGCAGGGTTATCCCAGCAATTGCGGTGCTAAGAGCGATAGTACAGAGTTAAGATTGCTAGTGTAAAACGAAAGTGGGCTAACCGCTCCCATTCATGCCCCACAACAGAGTCGGCCCTATTGTCCAATCAGAGGTAAGCATAATGGATATTCATGAACAGCGAACACAACGATGAGAAAAAGCGTGCGCCATAAGTCAGCGATTTGGGATATGACCCGAATGACCCCTCAGTGCCCTCGAGAATATTCATGAGCTACCACTAGTCCGGGGTTAGCGAGTTTCATGTGTGAAAAGCAAGCATTCCTTATCCGGGATTAAGCAATAACAATTTGGCATGTGTGAAAAGGAAAAAATAGTACAGGGTTAGCGAAAGTCCCGGGCTAAGAAAATCCTGTGTAAAAAGGGTACTAAACTGCTGTTGATGTCACAAATATATATTCACAGGAAATTAATGTAAAAGAAAAGATTTATCATAATCAAGGTAAAGAAATGTATCTGTGCAAAACATATCAATGATGTTATAAGAAAATACACTCTGTATTGCAAGGCTCTTTATGTTCTGTTCAAATGCTTCTTCTATTTACCTATACCAAGGAGTTCTACTCCCAACACCCTGCCTATATACAGAATTTCATATGGGCATTCATAAAAAGTAAGAATGATTTTAAAAAAGATCAAAAAAAAATATTTTTTCCCATAACATTTATCATTGCCAGAAATGATTGTTGATCTGATAACATTTCAACCTATAAGGAAAAAATGGGATATTAAAATGGCATTCCATACACCAAATGTTTGTGAAGTTAGTCTCAACTTCATAGACAGCTTTATGAAACATATCATGAGAGCAATATATATATATATATATATATATATATATATATATATATATATATATATATATCAATAATATCATTATTCAAAATGTTACAGTAATATCAAGGTCAAATTTTCTCCCTTATCCTGTTTGAATTATTTTTCTCACACATTTTATGATGAATTGAAAGAGCAAGGTCATAGCCATATAACTATTTTATTCAGATCTAAATATCACCTGCAATTATCAGCTCTTTATATCCATATTCCACTCGTCCTAGATATCAAATCCTATTCCAACCAATGTAATCTTTAAAAAAACAAATTATTCCACTATTTAAAGGACAAGTCCACCCCAACAAACATTGATTTGAATTAAAAGAGAAAAATTCAACATGCATAACGCTGAAAATTTCATCAAAATCGGATGTAAAATAAGAAAGTTATGACATTTTAAAGTTTCGCTTCATTTTACAAAACAGTTATATGCACATATCGGTCGGTATGCAAATGAGGGAACTGATGACATCACTCACTCACTATTTCTTTTGTATTTTATCATATGATATATGAAATATTTTGATTTTCTCATCATTGTCATGTGAAATGAAGTTTCATTCCTCCCTGAACACATGAAATTCCATTATTTTAACATTTTGTGCTTCAGGCAAGGAGGTCCTAATCATGAAATTCGTAAAAATTGAAATATTGTATAATTCAAAAAATAAAAAACAAAAGAAATAGTGAGTGAGTAGCATCATCGACTCTCTCATTTGGATGTAAATGGCTCGTTCATATAACTATTTTGTTAAAAAATAAGCGAAACTTTGAAATGTCATAACTTTCTTATTTTACATCCGATTTTGATGAAATTTTCAGCATTGTGCTTGTCTGATTTTTCTCTATTGATTCAAATCAACATTTTTCTGAGGTAGACTTGACCTTTAATGAAATACACATGTGCATATATCTCCTTTGAAATAAAAGTAAACATTATTTCTGAAGAGACAATCTTAAATTTTTGAAATGTAGAATGAAATAAGGAGAAATTCATGGAAATATTCGGAGAGCAAAAACCAGCTCCAATGCTTTGAAACATGACTGATGACTATTCCATTTTAATTGCCACGGCTCATTTATCTTTGGTCAAAGCTGATGACCGATGACACAGAAAATGGATTAAAAGTAGCTCAAAGTTCACTGTCATGAGAGGTTTCACAACTTGTAATTGTCACTGACCTTGTCAGAGAAATGTGGAATATTGCATTTATTATTGTATTCAATTGTTGATGTAATACAGCAATTCCTGAATTATTATGATCTTCTACTGATGCTTCATATTCCTGTGTGCCTAATTGCTTTGTTTAACTCAGCCTTATCTGTAATATCATTTCATAGTCAGAGAGCAGGATGAAGCCCCCCCCCCCCCCCCCCCGTCCTTAACCATCATACATTGGCATAATCAAAATTAGAATATAGCTTTGGAAGAGTCATAAAGAGACAATATCTCAAATGATATTTCCATTACTTTTGCAAATTTGTGATGACCAATAACTTCACTTTCTGCTAATTATCTTTTGCATTCCAAGTAATTTCTTGTGAAAAGAAGAGCAAAATTTCAAATCAAAATCTCAACTTTCATGGATCCAGATGTTTTATATGATAATAGAAAACAATTGCAGCCATTTAATTTAAATTGATGACCAAGTAGATTTCATATTCACTCAATATGAGATTCATGACACTATCTTTTACTCTGAAAAAAGTTTAATTCAACTAACGATAAGCACAGAATCGGAAGAAACTCTCTATATATAATGAACATGTCACAATTTCATGCTCTTTTATCAGTTGAGATCAAACATTCTGCCTCTATATTTTGACACCTAATATGACAGTTCACACATTTATGAGCAAGACGAGTTCGAAAATCAGGTTGCGCAGAAAAATTTGACAAAGATTGGTTAAATTGGCTAAATTGCCTGATTAGCATTTCTTTTGCATTGTTTAATTCTGTCACTGATCTCTAAAATGAGTGTATTTAGATTCATGCACAAGTTCCTGTGCAAATCTTCTCTGACATTTATTGTTTGTAATATGTCTTGCATGAATGGTTTACAGGGTTTTTTGTCTCATATCAAGACAGAGAATCCACTCTTTACCATACGAGTCAAATTTGTAACAATAAAAAACATTACATAATTGAGAAATCCTTCTCTGAGTTCAGGCTTCCTTTTTTGTGAGACGCATAGTATAATATAAATCCAAAGTAATCTTATTCCCAATTCTTCCCTTCCTATTATTTCGTTCACTTTTTGTCCTCCTGTTATCCTTCTTTTCCTCCTCTATCCATTTTTCCTTCTTTTTAAATTCTATTTCCCCTTTTTTGCCACGAGGCATTTTGCTCTTCCTATCATAAATTTATTCTGAAGGTATCAAAATTATTAAAGGCCCCGGTCCCACTGGCCGACGGACACAAAACGTATTCATATCGGACAGAGCAGACAAGCAAAATTCCAAGGTGCCTCGATCTGTTTTCATCCGCTCCAGATAATGGACAAAATGGGCGAAAAATGAAATCACAGTAGACGGATGCTCAATATAGAGTGTATGAAACACGAATGCAAAGAGGGGTACTGAACGGAAACATAACATTTTCAAACAGATGGCAAAATTCTTTTGTTTTACATCCTCTCTGCATTTGTAAGTGCAGTAGGATAAAGCCTTAATTACATGAAATAATTCCATCACAAGAATAGTAGTTATCTCACAATGAGCTGAGCTAGATCTTACCCTATTTCACATCTTAAGTGATTGCTTTAAATATGTATAATTTTATTTTTCAATGAATTCTGGTGTAATCAAATCTATACCAACTTCCCATTCTTCTACCTTTAAAATGCTTTTTTGTTTCTTCCAGCAGGATTTTCTCCATTGGCTACCCAACAATGATGGCATCAAATGCAACAATGGCTTCACTGGATCTACAAAATATCACAAGTTCTTCAAATACTGTTAAATCAGGAGTTGTATCCGTCTTTGACGGGAATGAGATGCATATGACCATAATTTCTGTGCTCTATATCATCATCACCATCGTAGGAATGGTGGGGAACATATTTGTATTGGTTGCCGTGGTACTTTCGAGGAAGCTTCACACATTCACCAATGTTTTTGTGGTAAACCTGAGTTTATTTGATTTCTGGACATGCTTCGCATTGCCCTTCCAGGCTGTTGGCATCATGGCAACCAATGGCTGGCCACTACCTCCTGCCATATGTACTATCATCTCAGCTATGGCTATAGTTACACAGTCTGGGAGTGTCATGACGCTGGCCCTGATTGGAATCAATCGCTACCTCCACATTGTCAAACCAAAGGAAGTCTACTTCAAAGTCTACACTCACCTTAAGGTTGGAATTATGATAGGCAGCACATGGCTCTTTCCTACTCTCTTTCTAGTAGGACCACAGTTTATTCCGGGCATTGGATCATTGAGATATAGTGAAAAGTTCAAGGTCTGCTTGTGGGATACCAACTGCAAGTTAGCCATTATTATCCAGTGTACGGGTGCCGTAGTATTCATTATATCAACGTTCATTATCATCTTCTGCTACTCGGCCATTTATCTCTTCATCCGCAAGCACTTCAAAGACTCCAATACCTCACTGCAGATAAACCTCAATCCTCCAGGTAACAATCATCATCCGGCCATCCTCGGTCCACAAGGATCAACCACAATGAACAAAAGACAGATTCAAATCACAAAGAACCTTGGCTTGCTCATGTTGGTTTTCTTTGCTTGTGTTCTTCCCTACACCTGCATACTCATATTACCTACAAGACAGGTTGCAGGGATCTACATTGCCATGCTATTTATCCTTCCATCTGCCATCAATCCCATCCTCTACGCTGCCAAACATCCTCACTTCAGAGTCGTCTTCAGCTGCATGGTGCACTGCAGATACTCTGCCATTCCATTGCCTTCTACAATACTCAAGAAAATACTAAAACTTTCATCAAGAAGAAGAATCCCTTCAACAAATTAAATAGAGTGACCATAACTGGACTCAGTCCTATAGCTGCAGGAGCAACAAATCTTGCATCTATGAAAATGTAAAATGTTGAACATACTTCTTTTAAAATCCATGGCTGCCAGACTGTATAAAACAGGATATTGTGTTTGTGCTCAGCTCGAAAAGTAGAAGTGATATAAAGCTATATATTCCACTAAGGAAACCTTGATTTATAAAAAAATCTTTTGTAGATGCGCATTGATATCAGTTTCTTTGTTCATAGCGGTTCTTGATGCGGAATATAAAGCATAAAGATCCCCGCTAAATGCGAGGCTCCTGGCAAAAAGCCGGAAAAACATTACTATGCATAAAATATTACAGATTACCTCTTGATTTCAGGTGACGAAGCAAACTATCACTTTGGCGGCAAGCTGGAGGTACTCGCTATCTTTCCTCAGCTTCGCTTTGGAAAGATAGCTACATCCAGTTGGCTCATGAGTGATAGTTTGCCCATCAACTTCACCAAGAGTGATTATTTGCTTAATAATCCTCATTGCAGATTACTTTTGTTGCAAATTTTATGACAATGTGCTAATTATGGGCATGCTGAAACTTACACCTATTTATGCATTAAAATTCTATACTTTTCTGCACAATTAAAATTTTTTTTTCTTAATCTGTAATTAAAAGCAAGAAAGTAATCTAACAAAAAAGTCCAATTAAAACTTTCTTCACACTAGATGACAACACTGAATGAAATTTGGTGCCAAGCATATTTTTTAGGTTTGTGAATGCTTTAGAAAAAGAAAATTACATAGATAAACTTGTGTTACTTTCCCTAAGTGTATTAACTTTTTTTCTTTTGATAAGGTTTTTAGATATGACTGAAAAGCACAGCAAATGAAATTATTTTATGAAGAACAATTAATTATGCTAAAGTTTGTTTTTTCTAATAATACATAAAAAATTTGTCTACCTCACTAAAGCCAACAAACTTTGTTTTAACATAGCCTGGATCACCTAGCTTCTAGTTCCAAAATACAGTTTTGCTGGGATAAATAAGAAGTGCCTGCCTACTCAGTGCCTGCCATGATTGCAGGCTTTATTGGGAATCTAAAGTTAACTGAGGTGAACTATTGTAATATGATAACGTTTTGAACACAAGTAGGCTACACTGTATGCTCAATGTTCAGGCCTCTTGAAATGCAACACCTCTCTGCCAATTCCCAGTGAAAAAAATGCAAGTCAATATATGACACTTTTTAAACATTTACATAAAAGGAAGCTTTATCAATTATCTCTTTGGTGGGTTTAATCAGTATGTAAGTGGAGTGTCAATGTAGCAACAGTGCTGAGATTGAAAACATGTATGATGGGCAATTTTTCACAGGGGGAGAAAATCACATGCATTTGATGATAAAATACAAAGTTTGTTTACCCAAATAACATTTGACCTTGAGTGAGACACCTATTATTTTTTCTAATCATTTGTGAAATAAAATGATAATCTCATGAGTTTCAAATAATTTCATTGAATATTTTTATAAAGAACAAAATATCAATACAATATCCATGTAAATATATCTGATATCACCTTTGACATTGAATCAGCAACCTGAAATTATACTCATCTAATATCTGAAATAATTATCAAATTTAACAAAGTACAGATTTATATAAATTCAAAATGTCAACTTTGTTTAAGCTCTTTGATGTTGATATTAGTTTATTGACCTCCAGATGAACTTTGAGCTTTGCCTTCTGACTTCAAATTTACTAGTATTTGACACATGTTTCGATACCGATTGATTGTAAATTTCATGCAATATGGACTTTTGCTTTTAAGTTTCTTATTTTGATACCACAGCATGGCCAAAGTTCTAACTGACCTTTACCCTTTGATCATTTGCCTAGATCAACTCACCTGAAACTCATACCAAATGATCAACGACACTCATGTCCAAGTTTGATTAAAATATTTATTTATTTATTGATTGATTTATTGATTTTCTTTATTTTATACTGCAGGGTAGGCCTATTCATACACTTAAGTTATAACATTTCAAAAACTTAACCTTTGTCACGATTTCAATATTGACACTGCCACACCGGAACAGGACAAAAATTGTGATGTTGCATATTAAGTATAAATCAAAAGTAACACCTTGGGAGTTTTTTAAAGCTCTGTAGCACACTCTTTTATTCATTTCTATAAGTTTTAAAAAGGAAGATTAAAGAAATGATCAATAGGCTCCGAGTGGAGCAACGATCAGTCATTAAAGTAGAACTTGTCTTGTGTATTTTTTTTCTATTTCAGTGCTGTAAGAATTATTCAGTCAAGGCCACCTTTTTATAATTCATGGACTTGCAGTTCTCATCAAAAAGAACATCTAAAGAACATCAGGCAGGGGAGGGGTGTTTCATCAACATTGAAATCTGACAAGTAGTAAGAATGTGACCCCAAACAACTGCAAATTCCATAATAAAAAATTATTATGGTACTGTACACATTTTTCTGTATGCAGTCCATATGACTCACAGTCAGATATAATAGTAGGGCCCGCTTGGAGAACAGTTTTCAGAACTGAAGTGGCTACCCTGGGTAAATATACCGTTGTTATTATTATTATTATATATTCAAATATCATATATCATTTGTCTGCCTATAGTTTCTGTTATAATTTTCATTTACCAAATAATCTGGAACAGATTCTTCCACAATTCAATCTCATTGCAATGATTTTTGCTTTATATTTTACTAAGCAATTTTCAAGCAAAATACTTTGATAGAGCAATTTAGTGTACAGTACACCCACAAAGCAAAGTACCAGTCACATTCAAAATTAATTCATATCAACACAAGAGGGCACTCTCCCATTACTAATTCAGAGTATCGTTGAATATCATAGCAAAGACTAATGGGAGTGAATTTGCAAAAAATATTATGAGAAAGAAGACAGCATCAAAGGGAGTATTCTCTTGTACATTTTTTAATGATTCATTTGTTTTTATGTTTAGTAATATGATGGAGTATCCCACGAGTAATAAATAAGTTCATGTGACACAAGGGTGCTATTTCATAACTAATTCAGAATGTCTTTGAATATCACATCAATACCTTCTGGGAGTGATTGTCTTTTGACCAGGTCTATATTCCAAATAAAAGTAAATAACGAGTAAAGGGATAGGGCCTTGTTGATTTGGCACTGCCCATTGGCTACTGGGCCCACAATCAATTGGGCAAAACTAATTTTCAGACTATTTCATTTCATGTCTATTTCGAACAATAAAATATGAATTTTCATAAAAAAGTTTAGGCAGAATGACACATTCTAATTTTTTTAATAATATATATCCTTCACTTCATAACTGTTTCAGGGCATACATAATCATTTATTCTAGTATCAATTGAGCAATGAAAGGGGAACTCCAGGATAGAAATAATTATATATTAATAAATAGTGTAAAATTCTCCAAGAAAAATGCTTAAAATTTCATCAAGAGACAACATGGTTACTGTATGTCAAAGTTTAGCACTATTTTGTGAAAACAGTTTATGCACCCTGTCATGATTTTTAAGAGGTGAGCTGATGATAACACATCCCCATTTTATGTTTTCTGATGTTATTATATGATATCATAATTATTTCATGCACAATACATAGAATAGAACTGTTTCTCCAAAATAATGCAAATCTCAAAAAATGCCATATCTTTGTTATTCCTTGTCCAATTTTGATAAAATTTTCAGTGTTTTGTTTGTCCGATTTTTCTTAAGCTGTCCCAATCGTATTATTTCTAGCCTGGAGTACCCCTTACATGGGAGAGTGACAAAAATGGCTTCACATCACCACAAGAGGGGGCTATGCAATCACTGATTCAGCATTTGATTGAATATTTCTGTTTCTGTTTGTGGTAACTCCCGTAGGAACTAGGCAGGACAGCATTTTGCTGGTAAACGCCAAGCTGGTATATAACCGATTACCTAGGAACATTTTACGTCTAGGTTAATCAGTCATAGTGGCTGACGTAATAGACAACAGATATCGCTCTAAGGCCTTATCACATCAAAGCTTGTTGAGGAGTGAAGGTGTGATATATTAAAAAGACAGACTAAGAACATCTGCAAAATCTCAAACCAAGTAAAAAAAATAAAAGAATATTATGATTAATAATATAGCTGAAAGACAAGTTTGTATGTATATTTTATATTAATAAAAAAATGATGAGTATTTTTTTAATCTAAAAGTTGATTGATCATCAGTAATTCAGAATGTATTTCAATGTCACAGAATAACCTGTTGTGATTTGTGAATGATTCTATTTTGATCTGGCACTCAATTACATTTTTTTTTCATGTAAAATAAAAACAAATAACAGCTACAACACATTCAATATACTTCATTTTATATCTGTTTTTTTTCACACATTCATAAATTCTAGTATTAGATATGAATCAAAATTGTGACATGCTCACTTGAGGGGAGGGGATTTATTAAAACTTGAAAAGGGCTTTCAGTCAGGCTTCCTTCATATTCTGATACTGGGGAAAATGAAGAAAAGTGCCCAAAAGATCTTCTGATGCTAGTTTCCTCAGAAAAAACCTTCAAGTGTAATTTCTTTTGGGTTAATTGTGTGTTTATTATTATTGTTTTTAGATATGCTTTAAATAAAATCTCCCATAAATGGTATACTGTGACACCTGTCATTGCTTGAGATCTTTTCCCTAAATGACACCATATTTAGCCCCTAAACTGTTTTAAAAAAAATAGCCCCCAACTCAAGAAAAAGCCTCCGTCCATTAACATCGAGTTACAAACAAAAATAATTTAGGATAAATACATGTAGAAGCCTGAAAATAGCAAATTATAGCCCCTCCCCATGACATCAATTTCTCCCACCTCTGCCCTTTCTCCATATCTTGTATTTGTGAAGTTTCTGCAAGAAAGTCATTAGTGCTAGCATTGGTAGTTTTGTAGAAACCAGACAAATTTGCCACTCCTATTCTATCTTGTCCCCTCCAGGTAGCAGTTTGAATCTCACCTTTCCTGTTCCAGAGACACATCTACAGTAAAGGAAAAAGTGAATATCAGTACAGCAGACCCCACAAGAGATCTCATGACATATAAGGGACCCAACCCTTCGCCCCAGTTTTCTCATCCCTAGACTGCCCATATGGCCTAGCTTCATTCCACCTCTCTCTTCCACTCCCCCTCTCTATCTTTCTTTCTCTCCCCATATACCTTTCCATTTCCCTTCCACCTACAATATTTGCCTCCAAACCTTCACCTCTGTTCTCTAAAGATTATACCCTTTCCTGTGGAATAAAAGCACCCCTCTCATGACTGGCTAACTAAACAATATGCTCCCTATTTTTTTTCTCTACCTGCTCTCAGATCCCTCTCCCATCTCTCTCTCCCTCCACCCCCCCCCCAGCCCTCCTCTCTCTCCCTCTCTCTCTCTCTCTCTCTACCCTTGTTCTGTATCTCTAGCCCACTTACCCATCTCCATCCTCTATCTCTTTCCCCCATCCTCTCTCTCTGTCAATTTGCTCTACAGTATTCCACTAAAATTCCATATTAAATTCAGTCACAATTTTTTTTTAAGCAGCAATAAAATCAAGTTCAGGACAAGAGGAGAATCAGCAGAGCTATGCGATCCGTTTTAATCTAATTTCAGCAAGAGGAAGTTGATGTTGGGTCCTGTCTGCTCCAATTCTCAGCTGGTGTCAACGGACGCTTGATTTCACCATGATACAGGTCTACCCATTTCTGCAGAATCATCCTCCCTCATCCACTCCCTCTCCAGGGAGGGAAATTAAAGCAATGAACATATGTATTCATGACATCAAACACAAATAATGATACACAAAGATATCTCTTTAATTGGGACACAGGGAGTTATCAGACTAGGCCGAGAATCTTATAACACTGTGACAACACTTTTCAACACCTCTAAAGTGAATATCAAATACAAACATCAGATTATAGTGCTTAGTGCTGATTATGTATCTGAAGGAAATGTCTACATGTTTGCCTCATGATGAGCAAAGTTAGACAACCTGACTTCAAAATATTGGATCTGAAATAAAAAGGAATAAACTATCATTAGAGAGGAAATATGGAAGGATTTGGGTCAAGGGGGGGGGGGTCATTTATGATTGTGCAGAATCATGTATGTGAAGAATCATTAAAATTTTCACCAGTGTTGAATCATGTTGTTAAAGTTAACAAGTGGAATGCCTCTGGCCGTCTCACCTGCATCACGCGGTTCAATATAGCAGCAGTGCTGACTTTGAATACTACTCTAACTCGCACAAGATGTTCAGTGATACATGGTTACTCTTATGTCCACTTTTTATGAGAGAGACCAATAAACTTACAGAGATATGATGGTTATTCAACAAAAAAAACCCCAACATGGCCAAAGTTCATTGACCATACATGACCTTTGACCTTGATCATGTGACCTGAAACTCGCACAGGATGTTCAGTGATACTTGATTACTCTTATGTACAAGTTTCATGAATCAAATCCATAAACTTTCATAGTTTTGATGGTAATTCAACAGATAAACCCAATTCGGCCAAAGTTCATTGACCTTTGACCTTGGTCATGTGACCTGAAACGCGCACAGGATGTTCAGTGATATTTGATTACTCATATGTCCAAGTTTAATGAACTAGACTAATAAACTTTCAAAGTTATGATGGTAATTCAACAGATACCCCGATTCGGCCAAAGTTCATTGACCCTAAATGACCTTTGACCTTAATCATGAGACCTGAAACTTGCACAAAATATTCAGTGATGCTTGATTACTATTATGTCCAAGTTTCATGAATCATATCCATAAACTTTCAAAGTTATGATGGGAATTCAACAGATATCCCCAATTCGGCCAAAGTTCATTGACCCTAAATGACCTTTGACCTTGGTCATGTGACGTGAAACTCATGCAGGATATTCAGTGATACTTGATTAACCTTATGTCCAAGTTTCATGAACTAGGTCCATATATTTTCCAAGTTATGATGACATTTCAAAAACTTAACCTCAGGTTAAGATTTCGATGCTGATTCCTCCAACATGGTCTAAGTTCATTGACCCTAAATGACCTTTGACCTTGGTCATGTGACATGAAACTTTAATAGGATGTTCAGTAATACTTGACTAACCTTATGGCCAAGTTTCATGAACTAGGTCCATATACTTTCTAAGTTATGATGTCATTTCAAAAACTTAACCTCAGGTTAAGATTTGATGTTGACGCCGCCGCTGCCGCCGCCGTCGGAAAAGCGGCGCCTATAGTCTCACTCTGCTTCGCAGGTGAGACAAAAATGGATTCCTATAACCTACCCTCTGAAATCATCAGGAACGATTAAAATTTATCATTTATTCTGTTCTTACGAAAATGCGATTTCGCTTGACCTTTAGCCTACCAAAAGCAGTAATCTGTGAGGACAACAGAATCAGAATTCAATGGCTAATGTTGCTAAGCAAATGAATATGATTTTAAACATGGTGATATATTCACTTGCAATAGAAACTTGGGATACAAAAAGAGACGATGAGGGCAGCACAATCTTGTGACAATAAGTAGAAAGAGGGGCCAACTCACATAGTCAACATCATTTTGCGGCAAATATCTATACTAGTATACTAGTGTATCAAAAAAAAGTTTACGCTTAGAAATAATCCCTGTAAAATGATATATTTATAATGTCCTGAGGCTTATTCCACATTAAAAATTGGTACAGATCCCTTAAAGCAAATAGCGACACAACTGTTGGAAATTCTTTCTGCTTGAGTGAACACCAGTTACTTTTGATTTGAAGATATATCTTTTACCTTTTTAATTTGTTTTCTTGCCCAAAACACTTCATAGAATGCCATTGCATCCCCCCCCCACACACTGAGACCATCATGATAATATCTGCTTTAAAGGTCAAGTCCACCTCAGAAAAATTTTGATTTGAGTCAATAGATAAAAATCAGACAAGCACAATACTGAAAATTTCATCAAAATCGGATGTAAAATAAGAAAGTTATGACATTTCAAAGTTTCGCATATTTTAACAAAATAGTCATATGAACGAGCCTGTTACATCCAAATGAGAGAGTTGATGACGTCACTCACTCATTATTTCTTTTGTTTTTTATTGTTTGAATTATACAATATTTCAATTTTTACAAATTTCATGATTAAGACCTCCTTGCCTGAAGTACAAAATGTTAAAATAATGGAATTCCACGTGTTCAGGGAGGAATGAAACTTCATTTTACATGACAATGACGAGAAAATGAAAATATTTCATATTTCATATAATAAAATACAAAAGAAATAGTGAGTGATGTCATTAGTTCCCTCATTTGCATACCAACCGAGATGTGCATATCACTGTTTTGTGAAATGAAGCGAAACTTTAAAATGTCATAACTTTCTTATTTTACATCCGATTTTGATGAAATTTTCAGTGTTATGCTTGTTTATTTTTTCTCTTTTTATTCAAATCAAATTTTTGTTGGGGTGGACTTGTCCTTTAAACAGAGTTGTGAGTCACATTAAATGGCTTAATTAGGCTTGATTTTCCTTCTGTTAATCATTGCTAAGGTTGGGTATAAAACTTTTTCAATTCATATGTCGCTACTGCACAGTTTCACCTTCATCAAGGGTAAAATTATGCTCTTTAGGACCAAGGTATCAAAGATTTTCAAACTCCAAGAAGTCTTCTTCGCTTCATTGACAGTATCTATCAAATACAGGAAGTCACAAACGGAAACTACAAATCAAGTAAAGAAAACAGGAAATCATTGCCCAGTTGAACAATTCCAAGTGTTGAAATATCTGTGGATTTCACTAACCAAGTACATGGCAGGGTGAAAGTGATACGATGAGAGAGGAAGAACCGGATTCCTAACCCCTCGCTGAAATCATTCTCTTAAGTTGATTAGTTTTATTTGCTCATGAATTAGATAGTGTTTAGGAAGATGCTACAAAAAGAGCCTTCAAGAGCTTTTTTACAGTAGATAAAATGTAGGTCAAGTGTTGTGAAAGACTAGCTCAGCATCATCTGGGGGTGAAAATGATAAAATTAGTTATAAAAGTATGCACACTCACACATGCTCGGTAATTAGAAGCTGTGTTTTATTTATTGTCACGAGACAGACATGAGACAGAGAAAGATCTTAAAAAGATCTTAAAAAAGAGGAAAATTTCTGCTTGTGAGGGAGGACAGCAATCAAACCTCCTCAGGGTTGGTCTAGCAACTTTTGTTATGAAGAAATGAAACACATATTCAAGTATGTATTCATTCTAATGAATTTATTATGACATTTATACTTATTTGAATAGGCACAGGTGCAATGCATAAAAAGTGCATGTACTATAAATGTCAATGGATGCCATTGATGAACCAACAACCGATTCAAAGTTACATAATAATAATAATAATATAGATATATTTACCCAGGGAAACAGCTCAAGTTCCGAAAACTGTTCTCCCAGCGGGCCCTGCTATTATTATTACCCCGGCTTTAGCTGGGCTGCCTAGGCGCTCAAAGCATTCAAGGAATTTCTTCCTACCGGGTACCCATTCATCTCACCTGGGTTGAGTGCAGCAGTGTGGAAATTACGCCATGGCTGGGATTCGAACCCACGACCCTCTGTTTCAAAGTCCGAAGACTAATCCACTGGGCCACAATGCTCCATAATATTCACGCGAGTACTCTGCCTTAAAATTGAATAAAAGGGAATGGATTTTCACTGTCCAATTCAGATACATACTTAACAACCAATCATGAGGAGATGTTTATGTTTCTACTTCATGAGCATGAAATACTCCAAAAGCAATAGGTTGAAAATGATCATTATGTCAGAATACAATGCAGCAGATTTCAACATGATTTTGGTAGCAGAAACTATTCTTGTAATTCAATTTCTTTTTCAGCGGATATCTTAATGCTTTTGAAGGCATGTATTATATCTATAATTAGCATTTAAGTCAACACTTCTTATTTATCAATTCTTGTTGTGTGGAGGGAGCAAAATTAGAGCTATGTAAATCATGTATTTTCATCTTACATCTGCTCAGGCAACAGTGACGTCATAGGTGATGTAAACGTCAATATATTGATTCCTGACTATTAAAGTTGGTCCTCAACAATTTCTCTCTACATTTATTAGTTTTTAACTTGGACTTTACATATAAAGAAAAATCCATTTTAAAGTATAGGAAATACTGACATTGATTAAAAACGCATGTTGCCAACCCTTGATAAAATGTGGCTTCTAACAATGTGTTACAAAATGGAAAGGTGAATCATATAAATCTGGATGCAATGTTGTCAACTATCTCACAATCCAGTACCTGATACAATACACATTTCTTTTTATATTTCAATTCTCTAGGTTTGGGTTGTTGGGTATTCATATCACCATTGGTTATATTTCATGCTTATGACATTGAACAAGTAATCTTTCATCAAACTGTTGAATATTTTTGTTAAACTGTTGAATATTTCAATATGTCTTTCCAGATAAGTGGTATGTTATACAATAGAACATCCATAACAAATTTTTCTGACAATTTTAACATTTCATATTTCAAAATGACACAAGGAGAAATTAATTACTATATATGTTTATTCATCTATATTCAAAATATATTTATATATCATCTTTGCTTTGTATGTGCATCATAATTCTTCCTCGTCATAATTTCTTGATTTATATTACTAATTAAACAATTTATCTAACAATATATTGCTAAAGTAAACTTAAATCTTCTACATCATCTTATTTGTTAGCCTAAATTTGATTAGCACTAAAGTAAAAACAAATTTGTGAATAAATTACAACAAAATATATTTCAGTGGAGGCTGTAGACAGTAGAACCAATGGAATATTTTGCAAGCAATCAGTAAATTAGATGGAGACATAGCATCTATCTATAGCACTATCTATCATCTATAGCATTTCTAAAATAGCACTGATAATTAAAGCAGGAGGATCATGTCTCATCCCTCTGCAATGTCAAAGAAATAAGGTCATCATAGCAACATGTAAAAATGCAACAGTAGTAATCTCCTTTAATGTATATTCAATCTAAATATATCTTGCTTGGCTCGATACTCAATTTCCTAGTTTCAAATAAATTCAAAGGACAATTTAAAAAATAAGCTTCATAAAAAGCTTTGTCGCCCAGCCCACCAGTTTCATGGACTTTGTAAATGACGTCTTTACCCTATATTTTATTATTTTAAAAGGCCCATCTGAAGTTATCATGTACTGCGGCTATTCAGAGAATCTTACATAGATCTGCAATACCGAGGAAATTATTGTTTCTATGCGCTATGGCATACATGAATTTTCCTCTCTATAACAATTGTAAAAGAAGCCACTAAAAACTAGGACGCAGAATACCATAATATGCACTGACCCCTTTTCACATGTAAAATTGTATCTATAGAATAGCCAGAGCATTTGCTGCCTTTTTGGAGATAGATGACTTGCATGACCAAGGTAACTTAGCAAACGGTTACATTCGGGTGAACTTGTACAAATTATCACTCGGAAGGGGACCTGGATATACAGTAGCTATCTAAATAAAATATCTGAATTTACATAGCACTCATTCCTCAAAGCTTTTAATATATCACAGTGCTTATAGTGAAAGTGTTAGGATCCACAAGGAATGGATTGCATGTCTAATTGCCTAAAATGATGTATTCAAGAGATTATTTTGAATTCCATACCGGAAAACATTCATATACAGATGGAAAATGTGACTAGTTTACCAAACACAAATATGACATTTAGGCCAACAGAATGGACTTGTAACTATGGACATATAATGGCTACTAGCATTTCAGCAGGTTAGCATCATGTGCTTTCTGTACAAGGTACTATGCATCTTTTCTTCTAGGATGATTATCGTAACAGAGCAAAGAATGTATAAAAGACAATGTTAATGATGATTGCTAACATTCTAAGTATGAAAAACCATTTGAATTTAATTTCAGTGGTAAACTATTTTCCTTATCTCATAACAACTTGATAGTATCTTTTTTTATTACTCTTTAGGTATATTTAAATAATATTTCACAAAATGTATACATTTTACAGCATTTATTATCAATTTATCCTGAAGACTTATTGATATGTTATTACTATCATTATTGTCATAATTATTATCATAATACACAATACACACAAGTATACCTCGACAGTCAACTGGGTGCTTTGTGAAGGTGTTAAGAATAGAATAGTAAGCTGCCAGCAGTTTACTCAGAATGCAACATCACCAAGTACTACATTGTCATTTCAGAAGAGTTTCTTGACAATTCTTTTTTGGATTACAGCAACTTGAATCTAAACTTTTGTGCATCAAATATCTTTGGAAAAAAAATACAGCTGAATATCTAAAAAAAATCACAATGTCATCATTTTTTTATATATACATGTACCAAACACCTAATACTAGAGATAGCTCCAGATCTCTGTAAAAATGACACTCCAAAAGTAACACAATCTAGGTTAATATGATCATAATCAATGTATTGGATATAAGGCATAGGGGAAGGCAGGGGAAGTTTTTGCATTTTGCATGTTAGAATTGATATGACTAATAATATTGTAGAAATAAGTACCTTGCCTTGAAATTTGATTCTTGGGAAATATTTTTCACCTATATATAACATTCTACCCCCACACTGAATGTCATTGTGACCTTTGAAAAAAAACAATGTCAAATGGCTCAACTTGCCACATCTGTGGGGTAAGTTGTGCCACCTTCTGGGTAAGTTGAGCCACAAAAAACATGCAAAAAATGTATGCGGGATGAACCAGCATGTCATTTCTTTATTGTCATGTGAATTTGCTCCTTTCTGCCTGCATATCATGGCTTTTTAAGGTTTTTTTTTTTCTATCATACATTACCATAAGAATTACCATGGCTCAACTTGCCCCATGCTCGCTGGCTCAAATTATCCCAATCCGAATTTCATGTGATATTTTCACATCCACGCATTTCTTATGCATCCATCATGTAAAAGACTATGACAAGAATGAGAATTCATACCTGGACTAACAATATTTTTCTCATTTTTTTATATATTTAAAGACGCGTGTGGGTAAAAAGCACTGTTCTATTTCACACCCTTTTTTTACTTCTTTGGCTGAAATTTGTATTTTCGCTCCAAAAAAGTACTTTTTGTTGCCAAGTTAAAAAAAATGTGGTGGGATTAAAGGTTATGTAATGGGTCATCAATACATGACACCACCATAATGCTCAACTTACCCCACCTTCCCCTATATACTGATGTTAAACTGGATACAATGCAGTGGTTTTGATTATATGTGATAGGGTGATGTTGATGAGCAGTCATAGTGATATATCTGATGGAGTTATCAGGAAAGGCTTCAGAGACTGTCAAGGTGATGATATTGTGTTTAATGATGAGAGGTGTGCAAGATCACTCCGTCTGTCAGGCTGAGCCAGGGCTCGTTGCAAGATGGCCGATGGTAGAGGGACCCTTGCCAAGTCGCAGTGTGCGATACAGGAAAAGACCTCCCTGAAGTGTGGATGCTTGAGACAGTAAAAGAGAGGATTCAGACAGCTGTTGAGCCCTAGAAGAATTGCCAGGTAAGATGCCACATAGCCGTAAGTGCCTGGAGAGGAACTGAAGCCAGTGGCGCAGAAGGCAATCACAAAAGGCAGGATACAGATATAGAAGGCACAGATGACAACCAGAAGGTTCTTGGTGATGATGATGTCAATGCGCTTGTTTGTTGCAATGGGGGCACTCTGCCTATGAGAGGCCATGTTCTGAAAATGGTTACGTATGTACTTGAAAATCAAGATGTAACATATACTGGATAGAAAGAGAGGAAGTGTGAGGAGTGCCAGAGCACCTCCCTTGTAATACATGTCATATTCATGAGTTGGATCCCATATGCAAAGCTCAAGGTGCATGTCGTAACCCAAGTTGCCATACCCAACAATTTGTGGAACAATGAGGAAACCTGTCAGGTTGAGCCAGGTAGATGCTATCATCAAGACAATGTTACATGGAGTAAAGATCCTCTGGTAGGTAGCCCTGGATCTGGTGATGAGGACGTAACGGTTCATGGCTACAAAGAACAGCGTTGATACGCTGCATCCGACTGCAATCATGATGATGGATCCAACCAAGGTGCAGGTCCATTCAGGCAGGGAAACATCAAGTTGAAGGAGCCACAAGCTCTCCAAAGGAAATGCCATACCTATGACAAGGTCAGCTAAGCTAAGGTTTACAACAAAAATGTTTGTGATGGTATGCAGTTTTCGAGAGAGTACAACCATGAATATTACAAGGAAATTCCCAACAATGGCAAAAAGACCAACAGTTGCATAGGAAATTCCTTTGACCATTCTCTCAATCTGCACTCCATCTGTTATTGTCAAATTATCATTTGGTGTTGAAATTCTGAACGAATCAGTCTCATTGCCATCAAAAGAAGCCATACTGAATCTTGTGCAAAAGCCAAGAGCACTGCACAAGTTGAATTGATAAAAGAATTTCACCAATGTACTTCACACTGTCAGGAAAATGAAATCTTTGAATTGTCAAAATTACCAGAAGTCATTCAGAGTGCAGAACAATGCATTTGAAAATCAAGTATTTATATGAGAAATATTAGATTGTATCTGAGCTCCAACAGGTGATACATCAACAAATGAGAGACTGGGTGAATGACAGCAGATCATGATTATTCCTCCGACGACGACGCGATGAAGTGAACCTTCTTCTGCTCAAATGCAGTGATTATGCAAACACTGCAAATTCACAAAGCAATAGGTTTCCATGGTGACTAAGGAGTCACAGCATCATGTGCATCTATTGTCAACATCTCTTCTTTTACTTTTAAATGTCCTTTTTCTGACCTCTTTCTTCAGCCTTTTCTCACCTACTCTATTCTGATTTGTATTGTGTAGGTCTACATATAAGATTTGATATTAAATATGCATTTTCCAACACTTTTACTCAAGCAAATTCAAGATTATCCTTGCAAATTTAAAACCAAACTCTACTTCAATAAGTGTGCTTCTCTCATTGAATTTGTATACATGGAACTTATAATCCATCAAAGTTTTCCAATTAAAATGTTTTGGCTGATTTGTATTTATGTTTTCTTACAGAAGCCCACATTCTGAACTTAAATTGAACTATGGGCTAAAGTTTTTATATGGATAATCTATTGCAACACATCTATAACAGGAAAGATTTAATTTGTCAGCACATTTGGTGCACAATTTATTCATAACTGTTTGGACGAGAACAATTTTTTTCTATATTAAAGGGGAAAATCACCCTAGCGATAGGTTGGCTTTCATGAAGCAGAAGAAAAAAAATAGAGAATATGTATTAGTAAAGGTTTATTATAGCTTAAAATCCACAAACAAATAACAGTTATTAATTTTTAACATTTTGACTTTGAGACATCACAGACCAGCACCTCCTCCATACATCATGTAATATGAATTTTAAAGAAATTCAGTTTGATCAAAAAATTGAAAGTGGTTGTATTTGTAAAATATCATCAGATACATCATTTCATAAAATTCAGTCACCATGACAGGACTATCGTTAAACAGAAAGTGTGATCACACAGATTTAACCACATCATGGTTAGTGTAAGAAAGAAAACTTGACAATCAGTTCATATGAACACACCCTCTCGCTCACCATCAGTTGACAGTATAAAGCCTTCTGCATTGATTTTCAAGTGCTCGCTGAATCTTTAATTTCACTAATTTCCTTTCTTGACACAATGCGTGTTTACTGATGCAAGGCCATCATGCTCTGCAACAAAGCATAATCAAATATGGATCACAGTTGCGTGCGGTGAGGAAATTGGTAAGAGATCCAGAGAGAAATCTTTTCATACTTCACAGAATATTGGAATAATCATGATGACAAGTATGCTGGCTACAAAGATATTGGTAGCATTCATCTCCATAGGGAATTCAAATGAAGAAAGCTGTGCTCTTGGGGAACTTAATAACAATTCTGTGTAGGGAAGCCACACCCTTGTCTGCGATTTTTCCCCAAAGTGTGTTTTTTTAAAGAAAATATGGGGAAAATATCAAAATGTCAGGAAGATTTTGTTCCTTTAATTTTTTTGTTTTTATCTACATAAATGTCATATTGTTCTCAAAATTAAAACATTGACAAAATGATAGCCTAGCCTTTGCTGGATCCATTAATCCCTACTTATACATTAACTTGACACGATCCATAAGTAGTCCCTGTTATGTAGAAATTCTATAGGAATAACAAAATTCAAAAGTCAATAGGTCATATATCTTACAAGGTTCTTTTTTTTTAAGTATCCCATAATTAATGCACATACTCCATATCTCCAGCTGGAAAACAAACTGCCTCACCCCAAAAACAATTATTTAAGAAAGGGACAAAATCAAGAAACAAATGGCAGGTGAGTTGAATTACCCTCCAATACGTACTGTTACTATGGTAACACCTGCATTGTTATTCAATTTAACAAAGTCAATTTCATCACTGCAAGATAGGGTGACAAAACCTGGTAGAGCAATGTTTACCAGTGGCATTAATTGGTTTACACTGCCCTTTTTGAAATGCTATAGAGATCTTATGAAGGTAAAAAAATTCAATATGAATGATTTTATGAAAACATCAAATAAGGTAACACCAAAATTAGTAATAATAATACTTAAATGCATTTATATGGCACCATCAATCTGGTACCTTGAAAACACTGTACAGAATAAGGATAATGATGATGATGATGATAATAATTATTTTAACAATTTATTTAGAAAAAAATAATTTGGTAATAAAATCCTAAGTTTGTTAAACTTGACTAAGATCTAAGAACCATAAATTTCATTTCACATCATTTATGATATCCAATAACAATCTCATATATTTCATTTAATATGATTCATTATTTTTTGAAAAAAAAAATCAAAAAATTATTCATTCTTATCCAAGTTAACTGATCTGAAATGACTCAACTACTCTGTGACCTGCAAGTCGTAAAAGATTTGTAATACATAATTGCCCTTATGTCTCACGTTTAATGAACTGGGTTGATATTGTGACATTCAAAAACTTAACCTTGGTTACAATTTTCTATGTTGACTACCATATACTGCCACTACCACCACTTTAAAAAAAAATCAGCGCTTATACTCTCGCTCTGCTACACAGGCAAGGTAAAAATGAGGAAACATTCATTCTAGAGTAAAAGGGGTCAGAATATCAAGGTTCTAATGGATCAATGAATACTGCCTGTGCTAGCTCTTGAGATATACGTACTATATATACAGAACAATGATGATAAAGCGCAATGAGCGACACAGAGTGGAAGAGAGAGGGAGAGAGTGGGGAAAGGGTATCTACTATGTAGAAAACCTGAAATAATTCACACAATTCAAACATCATGGACATTAACTCATATCAAACAAACTGGAAACCTAATAAATATCTATACGTCAAATCCATGCACCAGAATACATGAGTAATATTGAAGACATCACTGAAGTGTGTTTAATGGGTTCTCAAATGTCAGATGTAGTGTGAATAAGAAGAATTTAACAATAAACTTCAATGAAAATAGCTTTGATCTCACTTAAGATTAATATTTTCATTCCATTGGAAATTTGAAGGAAGAGTGCAGTAGTGTGTATTTTCTGACAAGAAAAAAAAAGAGAATAAAGATGTTGGGAGAAAATCCTCCTCCACCACGTAATCCACCCACAATTCATTGTACTGTCTTGAACCCTAATTCAATGCTGATTGTGTGTGATTGCAAAAAAGGTTTTGAGGGCCAAAAACAAGTTATGGTTGTGTAAAGCCTTGGAGTTTGGTATTTGCAAGAAATAGAAAATGGCTTACATCATTCCTATGCATAACATTTACACCTTCATCGGTATAAAGGAATTTGCTTGCAAAATTTTTGTTTGTCTTTACAGTGAGCAGTGGTTATAGGGATGGGTGAACCTACTCCACTGTAAAGAGCAGAAACTTTGAAGAACATATATATGAACTTGATAAAAAGCAAGATGAATTGTAGTAGGCCTGCTGATATTTTTCTAAGTTATCTTATTATAATCTCATACTTGAATCTTCACACTTGCTCATAGAGGTTGCTCCTCCCCACTCCTCCCCCCCCCTTCTTGCAATTTGCGTGCACAAATCATTTTTTTTCACAACAAATAATAAAATAAAAAAATAATAATACATGAGATTTGTATAGCGCACTTTCCATCTTGATTCGATGCTCAAGGCGCTTGAGAGCAGAACACCAGAAACTACATATAATACATGTCTGAACAATTAGTCAATGTCTATCAAAAAACACTCTTATGCAGGTATGTTTTCAGGTTGCCCTATAAATACTATGAAAGCAATACCATATATTTGAAGTTGAACTAGCTTCAGAAGGTTTCCATGGTAACGGAATTAAATGATGAAGAGGCTTCATGATACAATAATGTATTCCTTGTGGGCATATGTTGTGTCCTGAAAAATGGATCACCCTCATTAGCATTTGGACTAGCAATCTTTGGAAGAACCATGTTCTTACAAACGTTACTTCACTTTCACACTACTTTGACACTCTATTTAGTTTGATTTTGATCATGATCATTTCATAAGTTCCTTAGAAAAAACATTAAAAAAAACTGAACTCTACATCCATCTCTTATTTCTGACAATACCATTATCAGAATTTGTATTTCATAAGAAAACTTCCAAAACTTGAACAAAAAATGTCTACATTATATGAAATGAAATTGCATTGAACTAGCACATCAATGATGTGGAGCTCATCTGGCATCTCGCAACAAAATTTAACACAATTTTAATTTCAGCCCAGTTGACACTGCAGTGAATTATATTGGTGACATAAATTGGGGATATAGAATTGAAATTGATGAAGAAATGACATAGAAGCATTTTTTGTGATCTATTAATAAATTTCATATGAATTAAGTATTAATAATTATCTAGTCAAAGTTTCTTAACTCTGTGTAGAACCTTGGTGAACCTAATGTAGCTCTCAGATGGATCAAAAATAACCAAAATAAATCAACAAATAAATCAGTAATTTTTGTGAGTTTTCTAAATATATGAATAAATTAGCATATTTAATGAGTTTCAAAATTCTATGTTGAAATTTTGTATCACCACCTCGAGCTATCATATAAAGCAAACAAAGTTGAAATTGATCAACAAATGAAGAAGAAAAAACATTTTTTGTGATTTTCTGAATAAATTATGCATAAATTAGAATAAATAATTTTCTACCAAAAATTTCAAAATTCTGTGTAGAAGTTTGGTGGGCCTCATGAAGTTCTACCAGATGGAAGACAAAATATCAAAATCTGTCAACAAATAAAGAAGAGGCATTTTCTGTGATTTCTGAAATAAAATTTGCATAAATTAGCGTGAGTAATTTTCCACTGAAAAAAATTCAAAATTCTGCGTAGAAGTTTGGTGAACCTCATGCAGCTCTATCAGATGGAAGAAAAACAAATCAAATTTGTCAACAAATAAAGAAGAGGCATTTCCTGTGATTTATGAATACATTTTGAATCCCCCACCTAGTGTTATCATATGAAGCAAACAGACTTGAAATGGCGAAGTAGTAGCATTTTGAAATTGTGGACGGACGTCAGACGATGGACGCCACGCCACGGCATAAGCTCATCTTGCCCTTCGGGCCGGATGAGCTAAAAACAAACCTCTTTTATTCCATCAGGTTTTCCATCAAAATAATCAAATTAGGCTTACCTGTATTAGAGAGCGGGGGAAACAGGAAATGAAAAAAGATTGATAGAAAAACAGCAAAATAAATAGAGGGATGAAATAGAGTGAGATAAAGAGGGGAATATAACAAGACAAAAAAGCATTCTGAAAACATAAGTAATTGTCAAATCAACTATTCACAGTAATATAAAAAAGTAATCTCTCATGGAAAGTTAACATACTCCAATGTACCTACAAAGGCTTCATTTACAAAATATTCATGAAATGAAAATAAACGTGGGTGGGACTAGTTAATATTTTTCTCACTTGAAATGCTGCATGCAACAATCCCTGGACATATTAACAGTGAGAATTTTCAATAGAATTTAGCGTTTTATCGGGGATATTCCGATAGACCGCGGGTCCAATAGACCGCGAGTTCGATAGACTGCAGATCCGATAGTCCGCAGTGTGTGTAAATTATGATCAGATATTTCAAATGTCATCAAGAGGTCCAAAGGTCAAATGATACGAGACTATGGGGTTCTATCAGGTGCGGATCCATGGGGGGGGGCGAGGGGGAACTGCCTCACCCCCACCACCAGCTCAAAAAAAAAGAGGAGGGAAGAGGGGAAAAGGAAAGAATAAAAAAAGAGAGAGGAAGATGGGTAAAGAAGAGAATAGAAGAGAGAGGAAGGGGAGAATAGAAGAGAAAGAAAAAAAGAGAAGAAAACGGATAAAAGGAAAGACAAAGAAAAAGGGAGAAGAACAGGGGGAAAGAAGAAAAAAAAAGAGAGGAGGGAAAGGAAGAGAAGAAAAGAAAGGAGAAAGGAAAAGGAGGAAAAAGAAGAAGAAAAAAGAGGAAGGAAGAGAATAATAATAAAGAGAGAGGAAGATGGGAAGAAATATAAGAAAAGAGAGAGGAAGAGAGGAAAAGAGAAGAAAAAAAGAGAGAGTAAGGGGGGAAAGGAAGAAAAGAAAAAAGAGAAAAGAGAGCTGAAAAGAGGGAAAGAAAAGACAGAAGAGAGAGAGAGGAGGAAGGAAAAGAAGAGAAGAAGAAAAGGGGAGAGGAAGAGGGGGAAAGAAAGAGAAAATTAAGGAAGGGGACTGAGGATAAGAGAAAGAAAAAAAAAGAAAGAAAAGGAGATGGGAAACGAAAGAGGGAGATGTTGACCTTGACGTCGATTTGATGTTCGAACTCGGCGGCGCCAAAATGACGTTCGAACTATGGGGCGCCGAACTGATGTTTGAACTGGGAGGGGGGCGCCAAATTGATGTTCAAACTATGGGAGCGCCGAATTGATGTTCGACCATAATGCGACAAATACATGTTTCAGAGGGGGGGGGCAAAGTTGTATTTCACATGGGGGCGCCAAGTTTATGTTCAACCGAGGGTGCCAAATTGACCTTGAACTTAGGGGGCTTCATGCAAATTCACTTTCGACCGGGGGCGCAACATTGCTCGTATTGCCTGTTTATAGTGAAATATATGTCCTGCCCAAAAAGCTTAAATTAATGCAACTGAATTAAAATAACCTGTTTTTACAATAATGGACAAAAACAATGTTTTGAGTTTTAGGTCTGTTTAGCGAGATAGATATCCTGTTCAGGGTCACAAAATAGGGTTATCAAATTCAGCTCGCGCTACGCGCTCGCAATATTTGATTAATGAGGTATGCATCCTCTGCATCAATCTCACATGTAAGTGTTAGGGTTTTTCAAGTCAACGTACATAGGCCGATCCAGGGGGCAAAGATTTTGCCCCCCCCCCATGGTAGCGCAAAAAAGGGGTAAGAAACAGAAAAAAAGAAGAGAAAAAGGACAAGCAATTAGAATAGGAATTATACCTTAAAAGAGTCCTTCTTAAGTCAGTATATACAAAAATTGAGCTCGCGTTTTCAGCTAGCGCTTTGCGCTCGCATTAACTTCTTAGTAGATATGCATCGTCTTCATCATAACAACTACTAACATAGGCAGATTCAGGGGGCCCGAGCCCCCTCCCCCTATTAACAGAGCAAAATAAATTGAGAAAAACAGGGGGAAAGAAAGGAGAAAAAAGAAGACGAAACATAAAAGAAGGAAGACGAGTGAATAAAATATGGTCAGGAGAAGACTTGGAAAACAATTTTTGAAAATATTTAATGTCACTATATTAAAGTTTCGCTCGTGCATCGCGCTTGCATTGCCCGTTCGATGAGATACATATCTTGCTCAATAGGCTGAAATGTAGTTTAAAATATCAAATTTTATTTCAATATACAAAACATAATTTAGCTTGGACATCGATCTTTCATTATTTTGTTTGATTTACCAATTTATGTTTTTTTAGTGCTCTGGAAAATGTCAGTTTTATGGTGTAAATCAACATTTACAAGATTTTGTGAGCTCGCACTATTTGCCAAGTAGGCCTACCTATTGTCCTTTTGTATTTCGTATAAGATTCTATCTCAGGTGTCTCGACTGTAAAAAATAAATAAAAGAATATGAGCTAGCGCTGTGCACTCGCATTTTGATTGGTGAGTTATGTATAGCTATATATTAATTCTATAGGAACTACTTAAATTCCCCCATTAAAAAATTCAGGATCGCGATTTGCGCTCGCATTATTTGCTAAAAATATATCAACCTATGAATCCTATTCATGATTACAAAAATACTTAAAATATCCAGTTTTCACGCCTCATGCACTGTCAAGAAATTTCGCACACTCATTAGGCTTAATAGATTAATAAACATGAAATCAAATTTGTATGAATTCATAATAACTAAATTGTACCTTTTCAGAAATAAATATTGAGTTTAAGGAAAAGAAATAGAAGATATTCATCATTCTTATATGATGAAAAAAGGTCCTTAGAACTAAAATGTCTTGATCCTAGGTTAAAACTAGAGATGCTCGGCATCTAACCCACCGCGTCATCCGTCATTGCGATATATAGAGCTCACACAGAAATTTGACAATTATCATGGCGACAATGACCCTAGCATGCAGGTCCCCCAAGTCCATCTACCATCCAAGTGTGGTTGAAAAGTGACCTACGGTTGCAGAGAAAGAGTCTTGCATGTTAACTTTAACGTTGACCTGACAATGACCTTTGACCTTACAATGTGACCTCCGACTGCAGCATAACATGCAGTTACCCCAAATCCATCAACCATCCAAGTTTGGTTGAAAAGTGACTTACGGTTGCGGAGTTAGGTGTCATAGGAGAGTCTTGCATGTAAACTTTAATGTGAAAATGATCTTTGACCTTACCATTTGACCTCCGCCCACACCAAAATCAATAGGCTTCTTTGCTATACCATACTCTACCTTCATGCCAAATTTGAAAACAATCGGAGAAGAAATGCAGCTGATAGAGCACTCACAAGGAAATCTCTGCAGCGGCGCGACGAGTCCAAATCCATAGTATCCTCCGAACTCTGTTCGGGGGATACAATAATAATAAAATATCAACTCGCGCTTCGCGCTGGCATCATTCATATAGTGCTATCAAATTTTCCTTTATACACAGAGCTGTACGGTGCTTAAATTGACCCTTTCCATATCGGAATTTCAAATATTATTTACAGCTCGGGCTCTGCACTCGCATTATTGATTTTTATGATGAAAAATGAAATGTATTCAGAATGCCAGGATTCTGTGTAACTCTAAAACACGCGCACGCATGGTTCTGATATACAAAGCTTGATCTTTTTTCCCCAACTTTTTAGCCCTCAAAATGCCTTTTATTGAATCAAATAATATCAGAATATACAAAAACACACATTATTACACAATCAATAAATGATCTCAAACAATAATAATACTTAAACATTTCTCTCAAGTAAATAAAGAATGAAGTGACATCCATTTAGTATTAAATTTGTTAAACAAACCCAATATAGAACTAATATATCTCTCATCTTCATAATATTGAATCATTTTTTTTCTTTGCATATGTAAACACTGGTTTTTTACTATTTAACTTTTGAAAAAATAAATGCTGTTTGATTATACATGCTAAACAGTTCAATGCATCATTTCTTTTCTCATCAAAACCAAAAATTACATTTTTAAAACTAAAGTTAACATGTGCCTGAGAACATTCTTTTATCCAATTTTCTGTTTTCTTCCAAATTTATTTACTAAATTTACATTCATAAAAAAGTGTACAATATCTTCCAACTCCTTATTACAAAATGAACATTTTTCATTTTTAACAATCTTTATCTTATATAATTGTTTATTCAGAAATAATATTCTATTCAATATCTTATACTGAAAATATCTCATACCAACATCTGAAGTAAAATGAAATATCATAATATGGTATTTTTCCATTTATATAATCAGGAGGGTCATCTAAATACCGATCCCATTTTGAACATATTAAAAAACACATTTTGTTTTTCCAAGCAATATAGATATGTTGACATCCTTTTCTGTCATTTACTAATATTATAATATGTGTAGGTATCAAAAGATTTTCTATACTTCTTTTACAAGTTTCGACATTTACTCGACATCAACACTTTATTGTTTGTCTTATATAAAAATAAGACAAATAATTTACTTTGAAACAAAATTTTTGTTCACATTCATCATGAGTAAGTAAATTTCCTTCATCATCAATCAAGTCATGAATAAATCTAATCCCCTTTTCATACCATGATTGAAAATATACAGACCTATTCCCTATTTGAATTGCATTGTTTCTCCACAAAGGATATGTAAATCAATTATTTTTTCCCGCTTGAATTAACGAAAAACAGCATGAAATACGTCTTTCCAAAATGCATTAACAACTTCATGAGATAATGACAGAAAATATTCATCTCCAAACTCTAATACAAACGGCTTAGTTACAAATGACTTCATCGGATGAAAGACGTCATCACATTTGCCTAAGATCATTCTCCCAATCCATGTAAGCTTTAATGACATATTAAAAAAATCAATGTCTGGCATCTTAAGACCCCCTTCTTCATAAGCACCATCAACCTGTTTTTTACTAATCTTGTCTGGCCTGTTCTTCCATATAAAATTAAAGAACTTTACTTTTATGACTTTCATTAACTTCGCAGGAGATGGAATTGACATTAACAAATGATTAAATTGTGGCAATAATAATGATTTAACAACTGTAATTCTACCCAGAACAGTGATATTTTGTTTAATCCATGAAATCATTTGACATTTATTTTGTTGAAAATTCAATCGTAATTACAATCAGGTATTTTATCAGTAACAACATGAAAGTCTGTACCAAGGTACCGAAAAAATCATTACGCTCAAAATTAACTTGTTTTCCATTTAGTAGTATATCTTTTTCATTTCTTGAAGCACCTATCCAAAGTGCATAGTTTTTTGCATATTGACCTTCAACCCACTACAATCAGCAAATGAATCCAAAATATTTAGTACATTACAGAAACTGGCAGCTGTACCATCGAGAAATAATACCGTGTCATCTGCGTACTGAAGAATGTTGTATTCTTTTAAGCCAACATAAATTCCTCTGACAGAGCGTGAATTTCAAATTAACAACCCAAGAACTTCAACGCATAACAAAAACAAATATGCTGAGAGTGGATCGTCTTGCCTACATCCTCTTTCAATACGAAATCTTAATGTCATTTGCCCATTGACTATGACTAGAAAATGCATTTTGGTACAGTATTTTTATCCATTTCATGAAAGATTTACCAAATGTAAAAAAGGAGAAAAAAAAGGAGTTTTGAATAAAAAATAATGTGATACACTATCAAAGGCTTTTTCAAAATCAATTAATAAAATCATACCAGGAATATGTTTCTTCTCAGTATACACAATTAAATCATACAAAAATTCTAATATTTTCACCGATAAACCTTCCAGACAAGAATCCTGATTGATTAACATGAATAATATACGGTGATACTTTTTAAAGTCTGTTAGCAATACAACTTGATAACAGTAAATAAACAACATTCAACAATGAAATTGGTCTCAAATTTTTGATGAAATGTCTTACTTTGTCACCTTTAGGAATTAATGTTATCAAGCCATTATTATGGATAGTATTTCCAGAAATGTAAGCAAAAATCATACTTCGTACCAAATATATACCTAAGTCCTGAAAAAATATTTTTTTAAAATTCAGTTGTAAATCATACTTGTCCAGGAGCCTTATTATTTTTCATATTTTTTAATGCAAAATCTTGATCTTATTCAAAATGTGCTAAAATTATCCAGTTTCAGATCAGAATATCAAAATTTTCTGCTCGCACTTTGCGTTCGCATTATTATTGTAGGAAGATACCAAAAATTACCCATCCTTTTTCATGATTGACAAACATGAATGGAATGTCCCATTGGGGGATTTGAAATCTCATCTTTTTAGATTGGAACATTAAAAATGTTCAGCTCGTGCTTCGCGCTCGCATTATTTAATTGTTGAAATATATATCGTCTTAATGGCTAACTGCAAAGCATCCTTAACAGGTCCCTTTTCGACCAAGCCAGAACGAATATTTAACATTTCTGCTCGCGCTTCGCCCTCGTGGTAATCATCTATATACATACGCGTCCTATTCAGGTTCACAAACATTGCCCAGAATGTTTAATTTTTAGGACAAAATACATGAAATTTCATTTTTAGCTTACATAGGGCTTATGAGATTATTCCACATTTATGTTGCTAATAAAGGTGTCTGCCCGCAGGTAAAAAAATTTGACAAGCAAATCAACCCAAATTTTAGGAGGGACCACCAAAAGTTTTTGACAAGAAAAAAGAAGAAAAGGTTATCATCCAAACTTAGGGGGGGGACAAAAAGATTTTAGGGGGTCCACCTCAATTTAGGGTGGCATAGCAAACAAATTGACAAGCAAAAAAAAGGTTCTCAATTTAAAATTTAGGGGGACCACCCCCCACCTCAAATTTAGGCGGGGAAAGGTCCACCCCCAGCTTCCACCGCCTAAGTAATTAATAAGCTTATTGTTTCGACATAGCGATATATTATCTTGTCAAGTCAATATGTCCATATGGCGAGATATGAAGTGTACAAGTTCTGGCGAGAATCCCGATATATATCGCCATGTTGACATGCAACTTATTTAAGTTGACTTGGCAAGATAAAATATCTCGCCATGTTGACATATAACTTTTTATAAGTGCACTGACGTAGGCATGCCTATCACAATCCCTTAACTCACTATTACACTATAAAAACACAAAACAAAGATTTTGAAACTTCCTGATAATATGCAATTGTAGTTTGAGAAAAAAAGGTAGATCAATTGCAAAGCTAACATCGATAATAGCAAATTATTACTCATGATATTAGTAGTAGCAAGAGATTTACCACATTGAAGATTGTCCGTCCAGTTTTGGACTAACATTGCCGAATTGTTAGTTCTGTCTTCAATATTTTCCCTTATTTTGTCCTTGACAATTAATTTGAGGGTGAATTTCGTTTGCCCAGCTTCATTTTCACTCCAACAAGTGTAAGAACCAGTCATGTTTTTGGCAACATTAGTGATCAGAAGAGCATTATGAGGAAGAATGGAAACTCCATCGGGTAAGGTGTCTCTATCAGAAAACTGCAATTCTTGAAGCGCTACTGACCAGTAAGTGTTGCTTACTGTTGAATGTCTGACTGGGCAAGGTAACTCAACTTGTTCACCGTCGAATGAAAGCAGGGTTTGATATGGTGGAGAGCATAATTGTGGGCGACAACTAAAATTGTCTGCCCAGGCTATTTTGTCCACTGAAGTGTCAGCGTATGCCGCTGGTTGAAAACATTTCATGGATTTCTCGTTTGGATGTAGGGTTAAAAAAGTCTTGATGAGATCACAATCACACAACAAAGGATTACTTTCAAACTTAATTCGTACCAATTTCAAAGAGAACATTAGATATCCACTATCAAGTGTTGTGATTTGGTTGCCCTCAAGATTTAAGTCGGTCAAGTATGTCTGATATTGCAAGGAACCGAATTCAAATGATATAATATTGTTGTAACTTAAGTCCAACATCCAGAATTGCTGTTGCTTGTCAAATGAATCATTGGAAATGCTTTTGATTTCATTATCGGACAGATAAAGAGTATATGCCTTGCTGTTTCTTGGTAAACAATATCTGGGAATTGAAGTAAAGGAGTTGTTAGACAAATCAAGAACCACCAAATTGTTCATTAACAATTCTTTACAGTGATTTCCGAGATTAAGTGAAGAAAGATTGAATGTCATAAGTTCTGGAAATTCAAAAGTGGTGTCTGCCTGTATAGTAGGGTTTCTTATGAAGTACTGTTTAAAAGCAAAACTTTGATGAAGGCTCAGGTGTCGAACATTTTTCAAATCTCTTAATAACTCTGTCATGTCTATTAACGTGTTCGAAAGGGGTATGCAAGAGAAATCTATACCGGTAAAACCCCCTATTTGGACTAGCACTCCTGAAAACTGTTGATTTGAAAAGTACTTCAGAGGGTTTCCACTCAACCTGACATACGACAGCTGCTCAATGTGTGAAAATACACCAGCGGGGAGGTACTTCAAACGGTTTCTGTTTAAGCTCAATCTGACGACATCTTTTAGGCCAATAAAAGCCAAAGGTTGAATATCAACAAGGTAGTTATCATCCAACTCGAGAAAGAAGAGTGAAGATGCCGACACGAAGGTAAAATTTGGTATGGAACCAATTTGATTCGTGTTCAAGTAAAGTCCAACCAAATCAGGCGAAATTCTTACCTGTTTGAAGTCTTTCAGGTTATTATTGCGAGCGAAAATGTTGTTTCCCGATAGAATACTTGAGTTGGAAGATCCGATGGCATTATTGTTAATGTTTACATGTAAGGCTGACATGGAGATGATATCAGTAATCCTATTGGCCTCTACATTTAAAAAAATCAATTGTTCTGTATCAAAAATATGGTTTAAATTTAAATGGGTTAACAAATTGTGACTGATATCAAACCTTTCAAGAGAAGTCAAGCTTAGGGGGTTGACCTCTGTTATGAGATTAAAAGCTAAATCGAGTGTTCTGAGAGAGATTAATCTTGAAAAGTATTGACGATCGATTACTCTGAGTTTGTTGTGACTTACATCCAACCTCTGCAGTGGTGTGATCGCACGGACGAAATTCAGGCAAGATATTTTATTCTCGGTGAGGTTTAATTTTGCAAGGTTTGGTAAGGAATCAAAAGTTGCTATCATGTGGAGATTGTTACGGGACAAATCTAACTCTGCCAGTTCTGGCAACGGTGTAAAGTTTGAAAGCACTGACAATCTGTTGTTGCTTAGATAGAGATTACGGAGTTTTGGCAGACCTGTCAGGTATTTATGATCCCATGCGGTAAGAAGGTTATGACTTAGACCCAAGTATGTTAGGTTTGTTAGGTTCTCAAAATTAGTTAAATTTGAAATACAGTTCCATCTCAAGTTAATGTATTTAATATATCTGTGTCCGAAAATTCCAAAGTGTAAAGTTGTGAGCTTATTGCGAGAAGCATAAAGACAATTTAAGGTAGGAAAATACATGACAGAAACGCTTCGCAGATAATTTTTCTCAACATTCAGAATATACACGTTTGAATGATTCCTTCCATACAGTGCGTCTAGTGTTAAAATGTTGTTGGAGCTAAGATCTAGACTGTACGGTGCGATAAAGAAAATATCTTTTGAAATTTGGTTGATCTTATTAGCATTTAATATGACGGTCTCTATTTTGGAAATGTTGGTAAATGCTGGTCTACCCACGAATCTGATTTGGTTATCTTCCAATGAGATGAACTCCAAACGTTGCATGTTACAAAAGGAAGAGACATCCACAATTTTATTGCCTTGTAGGTAGATTCTTTTTATAGAAGGAAAGCGATTGAATATAGTTTCACTGATGCTTTTGATATAGTTGTATTCAAGTGAAAGAACCTTGAGATTTTCCATCGTTTGCGCCTTTTCCAAGTATTCAATATTATTGTACGAAATGCACAAATTTGATATAACTTTGGGGTAAGCAAAAATGGTTGTTGAAATGTCCCTGATTGCATTCCCTTCTAAATCTAACGATAATACTCGAAATGGGATTTTAGGTAAATTCTGGAGTTTGTTGAATGCCAGTTTTAGCGATGAAAGTCGTGTACCTGATGGATCACGAAGGGTCTGCTGTTGCCACTCTTGCAGAGAATTCCTGGTGACTGATAGCTTCAGGAGAGCAGGTAAGGTACCAAGGTATGGTATCCTTTGAAGGAAGTTTGAATCAAGTTCAATATACTGCAATTGGGTTGCATCCTCAAAGACTCCTTTCTCGATTAAGCGAATTCGGTTGTTGGACAGGAGAAGCTCAACCAAGCTTTTGAGACATGAGAATGACTCTTTCTTGAGTGCTGTGATTGAATTGCTCTTCATGTTAAGCAAAACAGTGTTGCATGGGACATCCTGAGGCATATCATCAAGATCAGTGCATGTCACATCGACCAAAGTCCTCCTCTGCTTGCACTCACAAAGATTTGAACATCGTGAATGACCTGTTCTTCCCAGCAAGACAAGGATATATAGAAAGATAAGCACCCTCATCATGCCAAATGGATTGTAAGCATCCAGTGGAATAAAGAAAAGCAATTTCTCTTTTCGTGTCCGTAGAGATACAATTTAGTTTAAAGGTTCAATTTGTTCTTTCATTATACATTTCAAGGCAAAAAAAGGATGAAAAAGGGGAAATCAAAATCCTCTTTTTCCTTTACATAATCTGTTACAATGAAAGCTTTCTCTTTTTTGTTGGTTGTCGCATTTTCAGAAGATGTAAAGAAGCTCTTGACACTAACATAATTATACAGGAACTGGAGGCAGCATCAACCTATATATCTTGCACAAAATGAAAAGACAGAGAATCAGAATTCCGATTGCTTTTATCATCAATTACCCAGCCTTGTATCCTCAGTAATTATCCTCCCGTAACATAACATCCTCAGGGAATAATTATCATTGCAGGCCTTTACTACTGAGTTGCCAATTTTAAAGGATTTCTTAAACTAATTAGAACTGCTAGACACTTTTGTTTCATACATATGAGAAGAATTTCAAGAGAATTATTCCGGTTGTTCATAACTGCATAGATTTATTGCTTGTATGAAATTATCAGTTTGTTAGAAAAGAAGGTTCTAGATCAGCCATTCTCAATAACTTTTTATGAAGCACCACATTTCTTGTTGAGAATCTGTAATGCTCCACTATCCATTACACAAACCGGCATTGTATCAGCGGAGGGGGCCCAGAGGCCCCTGGTAGGGGTCGAGAGAGCCCCCATATGTTTTGGAATATGTGGCCTTTTAAATTGCCCAGAGGGGCTCTCATTAATATCAACAGAAGAAATACAAATGCCAACAAACTACACAATATTAATTTTAAAGAAAAAATGACCAGTGACTTTTTCGCAATATACCAAACCACTATATACCTGCTTGAAGCAAGAGGCGTAATGAGTAAAAAAAAAATAAAGGACTATATATGGCAGCTGAAGCAAAAATATTGAACTTTTCAATACAAAAATCTATATTTTGACATAATATTAAGAAAATAATGCAATGTTCCACTCTTTCCCTTTCCCTTTCTCCTAATTTTTTCTTGGCCGTGAAACACTTGGGGGCTCCCAATTTCCATTCCCATCTGTACGCCAGTGGCTGAAGTTACTTTTCCCGATTTTGCAAGGGCTGAAATTTAGGCGTTGCATTGCACTAATGCCCCAAACTGCCCCCTCTCTCTGTACAACTGACATGCGGTATCATTCATTCAGTTCGTGTTAAGCAAGAGTCCCGGGGGGGCCACTTCCATTCACAAGTGGATACCATGCGCAACCATGAGGTCTCGAAAAGCACCCTAAACACGTAATTTCCATATTCTGAAAATGCACCCCTTAACAAGTATTGGCGTGTGAAACCCTACCCTTAACAAGTATTGGAAGCAAAACGACACTCTTGGCAAATATTCCCTGAAATGAACCCCTAAACAAGTACAAGAAAGTTTTATTTTTACAGGTCCTTCGGTCGTCGGCTTTACCTTATTTGGTTTAGTACAACCCCACCTTCTAAGCCTCGCGCAAATCAGACTCTAAACACAAAGTGTTCGGGCAAAAAGGACATCCTTTATAAAACTTTTTGATTTTGTTTTATCATCCCCGCAAATTCGACCCTAAACATGTAATTTTCCTAGCAAAATAGATACCCTTTTTCATTATTTTTGTGTTTTTGACACCCTTATCACATTACGTACGTAACGTGCCGTATCGTGAAAAGACATCCTTTTTACGTGATTTTTTGGTTGCGCATGGTATCCACTCGTCAATGTTAGTGGCCCCCCGGGGCAAGAGTGCATACAGGCAATCACAGCATGCAATACATCTGAGCATACAACTTCGGATTTTAATCGGCTCCGGAAACAGTTTCTGCTTGTTATGTCCCAAATTCATAATCTTTTATGATCAGGATGTTCTTTGAATAACCAAAACGTATACTCTGGAAATACAAAATTTCTCGCCGTTGAAATAGAAATCCTGCAAACGGGATTTTCATATCACTTTTGTAGCACATAAACTTTGTACAGCATAGAATAAATAAAAAGGAGAACACCATCGATCCTCCATAAAAAGGGGTTATTGAGTGCTAAATTGGACAAAATTTCAGGAAATCAATAAGCGATTAAGTGTAAAGTAAAGAGTTTTTGTTTTCTCTTTGTATTAAAATGATCACCAAATCCTTATTTCTAGGTTACTGGTAGATACATTTTTCTCCCAATTTTTTCCTTATTTTTCTTTTTTTATACCAGCTCCCAAGCGCCACTCCCCAAGGTTCGGTGCGCCACAAGTGGCGCACGCGCCACCATTTGAGAACCCCTGTTCTAGATTCTTGATTAAGTTTTGAGTACAACATGCCATTCAATGGTATGTAATAGCAGGTATATCTTAAGGCTCGGTCCCACTGCACTTACAAAATGTACAAAACACTTGCCATCCGTTGGAAAACGCTATGCATCGGTTGCGTACTCATTGCATACGTGTTACATAATTATGTTCTAGCTGAGCAATGGAAAGAGGGAAGAAAGATATTTATGGATACGTTTTGCATAACGAGGCAGTGATATGCTCAGTATGCTGAAATTCATAACAAGGAATTTGTAGACATCGTCGACATAAGGATTGCTGCCATGGAAAAAGGACGATTAGGTTTGTTGTTTACATCGTTAGTTACACAGAGACATCCCAATAGACCGCAGGTCCGATAGTCCGCGGGTCCAAAATGGCCGCCATTCACAGAAAATGGGCATAACTCACTCATTATTTACACTAGACATCAAATTTCAGTGCATTTTTCATGGTTAAAAGAGGTAAAAAGATCTAGTGATATAGGTTCGAGTAAAAATAAGCAGACCAGGGTACCTAAAAATCAAAGATAGCATGCAAAATGGCTGCCAAAGCCTAAAAATCCACTATTCATCTATTACTTACTGTAATGTCCTTAATTTTGTTTCTATTTAATGGTGAAATAATAACTTGGGACAAGTTACAAGGACATTCAGTGGTCAAATTTGTCCAAAAATCCAAGATGGATTCCAAAAATGGAGTAAAAAATGGCTGTTTTTACTTACAAATGGACATAGTTCATTTGATATCTGCCCGAGATATATGATTTTGGTGTCTAATCCATGGTTTGAAAGGGCCAATGATACATTTGGGCATATTAAAATGACATTCAGTAGTCAAGTATGTCCAAAAATCCAAGGTGGCTTCCAAAAATGGAGTCTAAATTGACCGCTGTTGCTGAAAAATTGACATACTTCATTAAAAAATCCACCTGAGAGATAGATTTTGATATCTAAACCATGGTTTGAAAGGTCAAATAAAACATTTGGACAAGTTAAAAGGAAATTCAGTGGTCAGATATGTCCAAAAATCCAAGATGGCTTCCAAATATGGAGTCTAACTTGACTGCTGTTACTGAAAAATTGTCATACTTCATTAAAAATCCGCCTGAGAGATATGATTGTGGTGTCTTTACTATGGTTTTAAGTGTCGAAATAATACTTAAGCACAAGTAGAAAAGGACAATCAGAGGTCTAGTACATGTATGTACAAAAATCCAAGATGGCTTCCAAAAATGAAGTCTAAATTGACAGCTGGTACTTAAAAAAATACATACTTTATTTGATATCTGCCTGTGAGGTATGATTTTGTTTTTTTAAACCCATGGTCTGAAGAGCCAAATGAAAAAATGGGACAACTTACAAGGACAGTCAGTGGTCTAGTTTGTCTAAAAATCCAAGATGGCTTCCAAAAATGGAGTCTAAAATGACTTATGTTTCTTAGAAAATAACATAGTTAATTTTATATCCGCCTGAGAGATAATATTTGGGTGTCTTTAGTATAGTTTCAAGTGTCAAATAATACTTTGGGACATGATGATATGCAATTGTCAATTTTCCTTCATAGTCCAAGATGGCTTTCAGTATGGTGTTTAAATCTCATTGCTTAAAAATAGTCATACTCAATATTCACCTGTGAGAAATAAACTTTGGTTCTCCACTATGGTTTGAAATGTCAAGTATATATTAAGAACAACTCAATCACAAGAATGTTCAGTTTTCCATTATACAGTGCGTATCAAAAAAAGTTTACACTTAGAAAAAACCCTGGGAATTGAAAAATATACATCGTGTGGCTAATTTTTTCACATATATTCATGGGTTTGGGTCTCATCTATCCAATGGAAGTAAAAATTTTGACAGAATGTTACACTTGAGTGAGCACTGTCCATTTTTGTAAAGCTCACAGAAATCTGTTTGCGCAGAAATGCTCGTTTTCACGCTGTGTCAAGGGTAGAGTGCGAAATCAAACTTACCCTGCAAAACATTTCTTATACATGTCCCTTGCACTTTTAGTCAATTGAAATAAGACGAATACATTCAAGCATTTTGTAACAATTTTAACACCCAAACTGAAATTTCAACACTTAGTAAATATAACCTTTACTCTTTTGTGCCAGCTGGATCTGAGGACATAACTGAATCTGAACAAAAGTTTATATCAGACATCTCCAGCACTTTTTTTCACTAAGTTTTTATCATTTAAAGTGGGTTTACATTTCATTTTTCATTAATACTTGTTTCTCCACACTTTTTCCAAGCTTGACAATGATTAACAAAAATGAAAATCAAGCTTAAGCCATTTCATGTAAATCACAGCTCAGTGTAAAGCAAATATAGTCACGATGGCCTCGGTGTATGGGTGAGTGGGGTGGGGCGCAATGCACTCTTCGAAGTGTTCTGAGCAAGGAAACAGCTTAAAAGGTAAAAGATATCTAAAAATCAAGTTTACTAGCTAAAGTCCACGTGTACTTCATGATTAAGGTCTACTTTTATCTGCATAACTATTTCAAAATTCTGCACAAACCATGTTTTACTAAGTTTTCAAAAGTAAGTGGTGCTCACTCAAGTGGAAATATTTTTCGACAGTTATATCGTCATTTGTTTAAGTGGATCTATACCAATATTAAAATGTGTAGAAATCACCAGAATATTACCAATGTATAATTTTACAGGATTTTTTCTAAGTGTAAACTTTTTTTTGATACGCACTGTATATGCAATTTGGTTCCCAAATTGAGCAAAAATGCCTGTTGTTACCTACTCCTTAATCCTTAAGGTTACTTTATCCAAATGTATTTAAGCGTAAACACCAAAATTATTCCTCACATGGGGATATTGTATGAATAATGATCATTATTTTAAAGTGATTGAAGTCATTTACACGCCATTTTGTAAGCCATTTTGGATTTTTAGGAAAAAATTGACAACTGCATTATCATTGTTACGATCCCAAAATGTTATTTGACCCCTTCAAACTATGGTTTAGACACCAAAATCATATATATCAGGCAGATATCAAATTAACTACGTCCATTTGTAAGTCTCAGAAGTCATTTTATTATTTGTTTAGGCGTCTCCTGTAACCGTTTTATCATCTTTCTCCCTTAGTGCCGTGAACCATACTCACTGCCAATTCACTAGGGAGAACATAATACTTTCACGGTATATCAAAGTAGGTTAAATATCAAGATGTAGTCACTTCAACACTCATCATTTCCAACTAGTAAGAATCAGGCCAATTTATTTATTCCTTACAAAGTATGAAAACCTTTTTTATTACATTTAGAGGAAAAGAAAAGTGGGCTGTCAAAGATATGTGCGTCTACTCATCAAATGGATGACTACACTCTGAAAAAATATAGTGAGTAAAAAAAAATGCTCAATGAGGTTAATTTTGTGTCTAAAAAATAGGCAGCAATTACTTTAGAATGGGCAAAATTTTCATCACACTGGATGAATAAAAATGTGTCCAACCAACATTGGGCAATTTTATTTATCCAGTGTGATAAAAAATTTGCCCATTCTAAAGTAATCGCTGCCTGTTTTTTAACCTTACTGGACAATATGCTTCCCGCATTGGGTAAAATACTGCCCCAATTGCTTGGACACACAATTACCCTGTGCTGGTTAAAATTTTACCTAATATTTTTTACAGTGTATTTGGGGATATGTAAATATAATATATTGTAATTGTGACTCCGGAGCAAATGATAAGTAAAAGCAACGCTATATCAACATACATCCTGGTAAAACCTTAAATGAGAGCCTGTTTTAACAACCGAGGAGGGGGCTAGAAAGACCAGACATATTACTGGTAAATTTACTTATAAAATTTTATTGTGTGATTGTTTTCTTTTGCAATCAATGTTTAATGTGTTTATAATATCACTTTTCATGTACATTTCAATTTGCGTTGAACCAATGTAGATTCGTGGACCTGGGTTTGATTGTCAATTTTTCATTGTTTGTACTGCTTTTCTTTGAAATATGATTAATATAAAACAGTGCAACATTTCTTTCACTTTATGCATTCTTTCACTTCACTAACTCTTTGGCTCTCTACTGGACAGATCATTGGATGTCATAATATAATGTAAGTAGAAAGTTATGATATGAAAAGTGAATGTGAACAACTTGTCTTCTACTCTTCTTCAGGTAGGCGTGATAGCTCATGCAGTCGGTAGAGTGGGGGTTTAGGATTCCAGTGACCCAGGTTTGATTCCCACTTGGTGTGCTAGTGCCCTTTGGTAAGGCATTAATCCTCATTACCAGGTCCCTTGGAGAGGATCTTAAGCTGTCAGTCCTCTGGTTGCTTGCTTACAAGCCTTGATGATTTCTTAGCAATCAGTAAAAAATGACCATTAACTCCTGAGACACCTTATATTCTTCCCTTAGAAGTGATTGGTCATGGGACTGATTTCTATGATTCGTTTTTCATTGATTGTATATGATCAATTATCACCATGATCAATAGGTTAGCTTTATGTTGAAGGACTCAAGTCCTACTCTAGCTCTCCTAAATATACTTCTTCTCCTTCTTCCTCCTCCTTCTTCCTTCTCCCTCTTCTCCTTCATTCCTTTTCCTTCTCATATCTCCTCCTCTTATAATTTTTAACTCAAATCTCTCTGAATGATCTGGATTATTTTCTAATGTTGATAACTCTTATAGAAATCTGAACTATTTTAGAGGAATGGGGTTCAGGATTTCATTCTTTTTTTTTTAATTCCCTGTTTCATTCCATTTGTGCAAATTTGTCAGCTCTAAAAGGGTAATAAATTGTCAAGCAGATTATGTATTTGTATTTAACCGCATCATTTTTCATGTGTACACCATTTTTATTCCATCATTGATCCAAATATCATGATTGCAATGAATGAAGGAAGAAAGATAAATGCATTAAAATAAACATTTCAAAATCTCCAAAATTTGTTCTGGATAACATCTCTATGAGTTGAGTGGATGCCCTTTCACACAAAAAAACTAGAGATTGAAACTGAAACAATGCCATGTGAACATGACTAAGACTCAGACAATTTTTATCAAAATATCAGAATAGGATATGAAATTCTCTGATTCTCTGAAGTTCACTAGTATATCACCTGAAACTGTATGACTCAATACAACCTGTAGGTGACCAGGATAAGCATAGGATCAATAAATCATATCTAAATTGAGAGCTTAACCATATAGCTTAATAACTATATTTAAAGAGAATATTGATAATAGCACAAAAAAAACATGACGGTTACATTTTTGCCATATATAATGACTCTAGAAGGGAGAAGGTAATGAGGGAGGAAAGCAAGGCATTTTTGGCATTACACAATCCTCTGATAAATACAATCGTCTGATAACAATTGTCTAATTGTCTGCTTTGTGTTGCCAATGTTCACTGTTTCCATTCGGTGTTAAGCAGTTGTTATAATCGAATTGTAATTATTTCAAAATATTTGTCTTGCTACAACTACATGTACAGTAAATCAGAATTTATGAAATTTCTGAGAGAACTCTCCTCAAAAAAAAATCAAATGAATTGTTGCTGACTGATAATATTCATTCATATATTCATTATCAAACATTCAACTTTAATTGTTTACTCAATTGAACGCACAGTTCGCCAAAGACCTAACATTAATAATCAATTATTAGACTGATTGTTTAATTTAACATACAGGGAAGCGATGTTATAATGAAATCAATAAGCCTAACTGACAGAAAGGTAGATGGGCACTGACTGATAAATCTATAGAATCATCTTACATCCACTTTTTGTAATTAACATATAATCTTTCAAAGACTTACAAATGATAAAGTTATAAAGCCTCTTTATGGAAGTAATGTGATAAATGAATATATGACAGGCAGCTATAGATGGGCAGTGACTCATACATATTAACTGACACTCTTCTTGAAGTTATGGCACTAATAATAGGGACTGACTTTCCTTATTCTGTTTCAATAAGTCATGGTCTGTCAAATCATCAGATCATATCACAGTCTCACTCCCTCACTCGGATCAATCTTTTAATCTGATATATACCCTGCCAGCATTTACACAATATGGCATCACCTGGAAATGAGTTCTGACATTCATACATCAAACCATTAAGGTATAAAACCATTTTTTGCCTGATTGTATTACAATGATGCTCTTTTGGCAGTCTCTGAGCAGGATGAGGTAACAGACGAGGCCTACGTAAATCAGACAGTGCCAGAGAAGGTGTGGTAGACTGATTCATATTTAGAGTAATCAGGGGGTATTTCATGAAAGAAATCTTTAGTGATATCCATTGACTATTTGTTATAAGCTTCTGAAATCCTTGCATCTGATTGGTTCAGAGCAAATTTGGCAGTAGAAATCGAGAAACACTCTCCTGAACTATCTAGACCTCAGAAAAAATCGGTGAAGAGAAAAATTAGAAAAGATGATAAAGAGTAAGTAGATATAAAGAGAGGGAAATAGAATGGAGTGAAAAAGTAATAAAGACTTGTTTTTGAAAAGGTCTCAACCATTTTACCTCTCCTATAATTTCATAATATGTACAGAAAATTATTTTCTTTCAACTATTTTGTAACTATACATTTCATTACTATTTGTATCATTCTATATGTGCATCTCTTGTAAATTTGATTTTTTTTAATGAAGAAAATGAAGAAATTATAAACCTGAAACTTTTTTTTTTAAAGGGAAGAATAGAAAAATTGAACAAACATGGCATAGAACTGAATGGAAAATGGTGTTTTTTTTTTTGATGATGCAACATAGGAGGGAGGGGGTAGGAACACTGAAAGAGAGAATTAAGGATGATACACACACACACACACCCACGCACACACACACAAACATTCATATAGAGATGAGAATGGAAAAGGAAAGAAGATGGGGGAATAAATCATAAGACCACAGTGACAGACTGAGAGCACATGATGAATATATCAAACCGAATGCCAAGTATGTAACTGACATTTTCATAGCATTAACCTCCATTTCCCTCAATTTAAGTAGAAATGGAGACAGACTCCTGATTTTATAATTTATCATTACTACATGAAAAAAAAATGCAGATTGTGACATTTTGCTATTATCAAAGCAGGATGATTCAATTGTCTAATAAAGTCCTTTGAAATTCAAATTAAAGATAAAATCTAGTAGTGGTAACTAGAACTCTTACAGAATGCAACAACTTGACCATTAAGGTATAAAGAATTGAATTAAGAAAACGAAAATAGTGGATTGTTTAGTAATTAGCAATTTGATAAAAAGGAATTAATCGCAAAAAAGTATTTTCTCTGAGGTACATTACAACACAAAATAGTAATAATAATGATGCATAAGACTTGTATAGCGCACTTTCCATCTTGATTAGATGCTCAAGGCGCTTCAGAACACATCAACAAAAACAAATTATACATAATACATGTTTGAACAATAAGTCGATGTCTGTCAAAAACACATTGATACAGGTATGTTTTAAGGTTGCCCTTGAAGGTGGTCACTGAAGTCTGGGTTTTACATGCGCAAGTAAGTGCATTCGCATTGCAGATTTTACTTTTTGTTTGTTTCAATTTTTTTGTGTAGTATAAATCCTTTCAGAACATTGGCTTGCTTACATCTACAATGACTGACTTTAAAGACTTTCTCTCAATTTTACTGCACACGATGACTGCTTGAAAAAAGATAAAGCGCAAGCTAAACAACCTACTCATACTTGATATTTTAATAAATAACTTAGAGAAAACTTTTAAAGTCATTTAGAGGAAAATAAGTAATTAAATCTTACACCATATTTTCATATGATTTTTTCCCCATCTCTAATTTTTCTTCTATTTTCTTTTAGTTGTATATTCTTAATTAAGTATATGTTGTAATTATGAATGTATGACTGAAATGTGAATTGTTTTTACAGCAGGGCTCCCTTGTTAAACAGGCTTCTGGCTTGAATGTGACTGTCCTGATTTTTGTAAAGAAAATGTGTTACTAATGTAATAGAATGAAATAAAATGAATTATTTCTTGAGCAGTAATTTGGAAGATCTATTGCATCATCATTCATTAAAAAAACCCTCACTATTACTGCTAATTGCCTCTTCCAGCATATAAAAATAATATATTTTGCAATACTCAACCGGTGTGAAATATATGCGGACCTGGAAGGATTTTTTTTTTTCTCAGAGTGTGTTTTTGCTACACCCAGGGTAACTATACTGCATTACTGGAGAGATACTAGAAACTTCTGATAAAAGAAAGGATAATCAATAGAATTGCTTTTGTAAAATGTTATTTATAAATTTTTTTGTATATAGGTATAGTATTCTTGTTATCAGCAGATGAATACGAAGCCCCCCCCCCCCCAATTTTTTCTTAATCTGAAACAAAAAAAATAGATGTGAAAATGATGAGGATGTGATTATTAGGACTCGAACAATATTCCTTCTGTGATGACATTGATTTTCCTTCCTTTTGCTCATCATGCCAAGTCTGCATCTCCCAAAGGATATGATGAGAGAGAGAGGGGGAGAGAAAGAATGATATGAAGAGATGGGCAGAGGGGGGGAGGGGAAGAGATTGGAGGGTATGAGAGGGGAGGGGGGAGTCATACAGATATAAAGAGCAAATAATGATTTAATTCTGAAAAAAAGTGAAAGTGGAACCCAATGTACTCATACAAGAAATTTAAAAAAAGAAAGCAATACAAAACAAAGGTATAAAATGTAGGGATGAGGACCAGTGAAGAAGGAAATAACGAGCAAAAAATATATGAAAATTAAAGTGTATAACTATAGGGAAGGGGTAAAAAAAAAACCCAGGTAAATGGAACTGAAACTCAAAGAGTTTTACATATAAAAGAGAGAAGAAAAAAAGAGATGTACAAATAACTACCACGAAAAGTCATGAAAGCAAAAAGCTGCATCAGAACATTACAGATAAACAGAATAGAACTACTTAGGTAAAACAATAACAGAGAGGGAAAGAACACGAAAAGATGGACTGGGAGTCAACTTTCCAAGGAAGGAAGAACAAACATGACACAGAATGAATAAGAACTTCAAAACACTCATACAGCCAGAAAACAGAAGACCCTCTCCTCTATCTGAAGAATCAAAGAGTATCATGTTCCACCAAACAGACTTCTAAAAATATTCCAAGACTATCCAGGTGCTTTGGTGTTGGTATATTTAATTACAGCAGAACTTGGCAAAGACTTTATTCTCTGGTGAAGAAGTCACCTAGGAATACTGAGACATCTTTATAATAAGTCTGCAAAGTATGATGTAATGGGTTAACCCACATGAAACTATGGATTTGTTCTGTGTAATGTAAATTATCATGCATTAATTAAGTAGAGCAATATGTATCACCATGTCTGGTCATAGAATTGGTGCAGAGCCTTGTTGCTGATTTTGTTGTGTCGTATCTGGTCAAAAGGTAACCCCCAGCTCAGACTTATGTCCGAAGAAATAGAACATTCTCTCCCGATCTTATCTTTTTATGACAGACTCAATACACTGTTACAGATAACATATGTGTAGATTAGAATCACATCCATGTCAAATTACTGATCATGCATGTCTTGTTGATAAAGATAAAAACCTTGGTTAAACATTCTCAATAGGTGGTTTCAAACCGCCTCGATCACAAGAATCCCCGTTAAATTACGAGAACTTTTTTGGGCTAAAGAATACCCATAAATTATTCCTGCATTCACACCGCCCTGAAACATACCATTTCGGGATAAGTTCCAGAAGTTACGAGCATGCGCAGTATGGTCTGATAAGCAGGCAAGGCACGAGATTCAAAATCACCAGCCCAGCAGCCACCCACGCCGCCGCGCCCAATGACACGCTGGGCTAAAAGTTCCCGTAATTTGCTTTCACATCGCCAAAATACCTGCGACCTTGGAAAATCCCAGCGAAAGTTCTCGTAATTTCACCAAGTACCTACTATTTAGCGGGTATTTTCTTTCGGGGATATTACGCGTAGTTTGCTTTCACATTACCAAAATACCTGGTATTTTCTGATCGGGGTAAATTTCCCGATCAGAGAATACCTGGAACTGACGAACTTCGAGGCGGTCTGAAACCACCTAATTTGTAAGTGGATGAGGGAGAGAATGTGATAGAGTCATCATGCCTTGAAATGATGTCACTTTTAGCAATCATTTACGGTGCATACAAATCCAAAAGCACCCGTTATGTCAGGGATCATAGGGCATTGTAACACGCTCTCTGGATTATACATCGAACATGCATAATATTTTGTGTTTTTACACATTAATGAAAATGAAAACAGCTGTGCTTTATCCCTTTGCACTGAAGATTGCTCTCTTCACCGAATCCAAGACTGTTCAAGTGACAGGTCCAAGGTGCCCTGCACCCAGATCTCCTCTCCTCTAGGACAATAGTGTGAACACTGCAAGAGGAGGCAAAACCAGAAACATTGCTCATAATCTTGAAGAGGAAGATGATTCCTGCTAAAGAGCTTAAGGGTGTGATAGGTAACACCTTCATTATCCTCCCTCAGGATTAGCGCATGATCATAGATGTCATTGTCTATCTGAAAAATTCACTCTTAATCGTAGTTCTGAAGATAAAATTAGATACATCGAAACCCTTCCGGATGATCAGAAATGTTAGGGGGAAAAGGATATCAGTCACCCCCTTTACATCATCAGACATCCGTTAATGCTGTTTACCCCCAAATATTGTCATATGACACGTCTGGAACTGAACAAAAAGCTGAAGATAAGGTATTTCACTTGGAATATGATCTAGTCATAAATGTTATTTTCTTTAATACGCCATTCTGGTGTTTGATTTTTTTCTTGATTCACCTGATTTTCAAATGGATTATAATGTGTAGTAGCAATCTTTAACTTGAAACGGAGGTCAATGCAAATCGATTGATAATCTATCATGGCAAGTTATTAACACTTTCCAGTTTTCATAATTTCTGACATTTGTCTATCAAGGGAAATGCAAGTAAAAAACCCTAAGAATTAACACTTTAGATAGAGCACTGTTAAATAAAGAAAGTATGCCTCTCTACAGTGCGTATCAAAAAAAAGCCCTGGAAATTAAAACATATATAACATGTGGGTAATTTTTTCACATATAATCTTGGGTTTGGGTCTCATATATCCAATGAAAGTAAAAGTTTTGTCAGAATGTTACACTTGAGTGAGCACTGTCCATTTCTGTAAAGCTCGCAGAAATGCTCGTTTTCATGCTATGTCAAGGGGAAAGGGCGAAATCAAACTTATCCTATGAAAGATTTATCATACATTTCCCTTGCACTTTTAGTCAATTGAAATAAAATAGATAAATTCAAGCATTTTGTAACAATTTTGCCACCCAAATTAAAATTTCAATACTTAGTAACCACAACCTTTGCCCTATTTGTGCCAGCTGGATCTGAGGACATAACTGAGTCTGAACAAAAGTTTATATCAAATATCTCCAGCATTTTTTCATTAATTCTTTATCATTGAAAGTGGGTTTACATTTCATTCTTCATTTAATACTTTCTCCACACTTTTCCCAAGCTCAGCAATGATTAACAAAATGAAAATCAAGCTTAAGCCATTCCATGTAAATCACAGGTCCGTGTAAAGCAAATATCGCCACGATGGCCTCGGTGTGTGGGGGAGTGGGGTGGGGCGCAATGCATTCTTCGAAGTGTTTTGGGCAAGGAAACATGTCAAACAAGGTAGAAGGTATCTTCAAATAAATTTTCTTAGCTAACTTCCCGATGTTCTTCATGATTAAGGTCTACTTTTATTCGCATAACTATTTGAAAATTCTGCGCAAACCATTTTTCACTAACTTTTCTAAAGTAAGTGGTGCTCACTCAAGCGGAAATATTTTTCGACAGTTATATCATCATTTGCTTTAATGGATCTGTACCAATGTTAAAATGTGGAAAAATCTTCAGGATATTACAAATGTATAATTTTACAGGATTTTTTCAAAGTGTAAACTTTTTTTTGATATGCACTGTAGAGAGACATGATAAAAAAATGGACTAATAGTTTCAAGCAATGGCAGTACTACAATGGATCTTAAATAGATTTTTTGTTTCTTTGGGAATCACCCCCGGAATCACCACTCTCGTTATTGATGAGACAAGGAAAAGGTCATATGTAGTTCAGACCCTGTCCCCTAAAGTCACCGTGCATGGACAGCCCACGATGGATGCCACTAGGCCTTCACAACACAAATATGAAGGAAATTCTCTGACTAAAACATATTCTTCTGATTATACAAGTCATTGATATTTATCTTGAGCCGAACAAAGCAATCTATATTGGTAGGGTACCTGTACAGATCACAGTTCTTCCTAAAATTTGAGGCAAGTGACTGATATCAGCTTTGGAAGCATGAATAATGAGTGATAATTTTAGGAGAGAAAGAGCAAATATAATCATGGCATGCTGCATCAATAGTGCGGGCTGAGCCACAAACATGGACCACATGTTTTTCGGAACCCTGTCAGGTTTGAATTTCAATCCCTGAACGCGAACAGGAAACGGACAATGGCGCGTAACAAGGGGAGAGCTCTCACGACAGGGCAATCCCTTCCCCTGTTGCTCGCTTGCGGCAAAACTTTAGAGCTTGATCTTTCATTGTGCATCCTTTCACCTTCATCATACCATGATCTTTGACAAGGTCTTATTCCCTGGTGGGGAAACCTGGGAGAAACTAAGTGCAAGATCTTAAAGTAGTCATCAAATGCAGACATTCCCAAGTTTGTTTCTTGAACCTTAATGATATCTTAAAGATATTGATTTTCATAATCAGCTTGCTCCTTGTCTTATGTGACCCTCTGTACAACTAAATGTCTAAATTTTAGTTGCTCACATGCTTACCTGAAAATAAAATCACTTGAACAAAACACAGGAATGGCAATAAATTCAACGCAAATTAGAATTTTTGTACAATTCAGATAGATGTAAAGAGGTCTATGACCAAATTACTGTGATGCTAGATCTTCATGACCTGCAGTTCAAGAACCTTCAGCAATGTGTAACCCCAACACATATACATTCTTGTGTCTAGAATGCTTTTTAAAAAAATACTGCACTGGTACATTACATTTTAATAACCTTAAAACTTTCAACTTTACACCTCAGTCTCAGCTGGTCATCAACTCATTACAATTTTTAAATCAAGTTCAAGGCCTTAATTTACAGTGTAAGAGCAATGTTTCAACTTGGTACGCTTTTTACATGGGATTTTCTTAACCCCAGACTATGGCCAACCTTGTACTATCCTCAACCCCGTACTAAATATATTTCTTTTCAAATAAAGCCAAATATTTTATCGAACCCACCTAAGGAAATGCATACTTCAAACATAATTCAGAAATCCCTTACTAGTGGTAGCCATTCATGAGTGCTTATGTCTGACTCCGTTGCACTAGGCTAGGGCATAAATCAAGCAAAGTCCTTTCCTTGGGGGGAGGGTTCTTTCCGGGGGTTCTTTTTACACTAGCAATCTTAACCCCACTTTGCAAAAATGCTGTGTAAGCAAAAGGTGGAGCTAAATGGCAATTTAGCTCCACATAAAGTTGATAGAATGGGGTTAAGGAAATTTTTATGTGTGTAAACAGCACAGTTCAGTAAAGCTTGGAAAATGCAATTCAGAGTCTTCTAGAGAACTCAACTTCATCTTGATGAAGAATCTGTTTTGCAGATGTGCCCTCAGAGCAAACTGGAAGTAGAGGATGAGTGTTTCTAGTTCTGAGGAAAGGCCCAAGAAATGAGCGGGATGAAAGGGTGGGTGTGGGAAGTGACCATCGAGACTACTTAGGGTTTACTAGCAGCAATTGTTGTGACGAAGGCTTAGACATCTGCTTTGTACTTGTCACTGGCAATGACTAATTGAGTATCTTAGACAATAGGGAATAAGTGAGTGTGTTGAAGGTTTTCAAGGATTGTGTAGGGAAAGATGCATGGTCAACGTCAAAGGGGTGGGCAGCCCCTTGAGATATAATGAAGTGATAAGAGTGTATATATGGAATTTTCATACAGAAACAGATACATTGTTATAACCAGATGATGAGAGATGATAGATGACATTATGACAGATAAGCATACAGATAAGAAGAAAGGATTAATGCTGCTGTGTCATATCTATGACAATTGTGGTAATTCTTTTTAAGGAGGAAATATAACACTAATTTATGAACTAGGTATATCCTCCAGAAATAGTGTAACACCTTGCCCAAAAAATGTTGTATTTTGATGGGATTGTTAATTTTTTCTCTTTTTATTCAAACAAGGCAAGAGTGATTTTGTGTCTTGCCCACTTGTGAAAATGACCAGAAATATCGTGATTTGCGAGGGCACGCAACAGAATTGTACCGAAACTTCATTGTGAAATGACTGGGATGATAACACTTGTCATAAGAGCCTTGCAAATAAACTTTAATGTTGAGCTGAAAACGACCTTTGACCTTACCATGTGACCTCCGACTGCAGCATAACATGCAGTTCCCCAAAGTCCATCTACCATCCAAGTTTGGTTGAAAAGTCACTTACGGTTGCGGAGTTAGGTATCATAAGAGAGTCTTGCATGTAAACTTTAACATTGACTTAAAAATGACCTTTGACTTCATCATGTGACCTCCGACTGCAGCATAACATGCAGGTCCCCCAAGTCCATCTACCATCCAAGTTTGGTTGAAAAGTCACTTACGGTTGCGGAGTTAGGTATCATAAGAGAGTCTTGCATGTAAACTTTAACATTGACTTAAAAATGACCTTTGACTTCATCATGTGACCTCCGACTGCAGCATAACATGCAGGTCCCCCAAGTCCATCTACCATCCAAGTTTGGTTGAAAAGCGACTTATGGTTGAAGAGTTAGGTGTCATAATAGTCTTGCATGTAAACTTTAACGTTGACCTGAAAATGACCTTTGACCTTACCATGTGTCCTCCGAGTGCAGCATAACATATAGGTCCCCCAAGACCATCTACCATCCAAGTTTGGTTGAAAAGCGACTTACGGTTGTGGAGTTATGTGTCATTAGGTTTGTGACGGACGGACGACGACATTTGGATCCTTAAGTCTCGCCTTCACCTCTGGTGGGCAAGACAATAAAAATTGTGTCGCCAAGGGTACACTGGCCCTTAAAAGAAACATAAACTTGTTATTCCTCTGTGATTTACTTTGATTTAGGAATCATATTATAGAGAATTAAGAGACATGCGATTTCCATTTTGAAATCCATATACTATCTGCAAAATGATTTTTTTTTATATCCTTTCGTCCTTTTTACCCACTTATGAATGAGGAAACATATGCATTATATAAAATGAAAGAAGAGAATCTTTCGTAAATTATATTTGTGATTTAGTTATGATTGATGATATTCAGTTTCTTTTTTTAGACAGTACAAGAACATAAAAACAATAGAAATTGAAACCTGTCATAACTCTATTCTGAGTTGTAAGCAATATTTGATCTTGACTTATTGCATTATATGAAATCTAGCTGCTCTTTCATCACTTCATAATCCATTGAATTCACAAGCCTCAAGCTAAATATATTATGATGATGATCAGAAGTTTCATATCTTTTATTCACTTTATGCATCATTTTCCTGTGATGGGCAACCAATATTAAGTAAAACAAGGGTAAAGGGGATAATAGAATAAGAACCATTCAAGTATCTGTGTTGCCATGGTGTTTTAACTTTTTTTAATGATTATTTGCATCTGGGACCCATGGGGCGGGTAGCATTTAGTATAAATGTATGATATGTATATGCCACAGCTAAGACCCCCATTTTCAGCCTACATTTCTGTTCAAGAGCATCACTAATTCACACAGCTATAGAAATTTTCATTTTTACCCGTTCAAGAAACCCTCAAATTTGTGGGTTCTCGTTCCAGTGCGCCCACCATGAACTTCTAAGATTTAGTTCCAGAGCCCCCCATTTTTTCAATTTGGTGCGGCACATAGGTATTGGGGAACCTACCTTCACTGTCACCATCTAAAAGATGTGACCAGAGCTTATGCCTTGAACCTCTGCATCGATTCATAACTTCCCCCAATTTGCATTTCACAACATCTAACATGTGGCTTCATCAGAACTGACCCCCAATTTTTACTTCAAATGTAAAGATTTTCTAAAAATGAAAATTGATTAATATTCATAGTTTAAGGTTCAATTCAATTTACTTTGATTATCTAAAGGAAGAAAAAAGACAAAAGAAGAAATAAGAATGAAAGCTCCTAGAGGTTATAACCTGATAATAGGAATATCAAAGCCAAACCTAATAATAAGAATATCAAACTCATCAAGCTTGCGGCTTTCTGATTCATATGGCGCATTGGGAGTTGACTTGGCACATACTTCAGACAACAAAATTTGCCAAAACTTTCACAGGAAAAGGGAGAGGACCACCACACAATCCTTTCACATGTCTCCTCTTAGTCTCATTCAAGAATTTTCATCTCTATAAATCCCCATCAATCAGAGCTGGTATAGGGATGTATTAACAGAATAATTACGTAATATTGACTGGCCTTGAGGGGAAGGTCCGAATCTTTAGACAAGGGCAATATGGTTCTTTTAAGGGCAACATATTTGATGTTTCCTGAAAGATGAGCCTGTCAATACTATTATTATTACCTAAGGCTGTACAAAGTGTACTTCAAGCTATTATTTGGAACTATGGATATGCCTGTTTGCTTATCACTCCTTCTGATTTCAGATTATTCACAAACTTAGTGAAGTACCCTTTTCATAAACCTATCCTCCAATTAGCCACCTAAGAGTAATGCGGATAATTCAATAAAAATTGCGTTCATAAACTAAGCCGCATTATTTTTACGAGCGCCCGTCCTGAAAAAGGCGGATAATCGCCATGACAACTGGACACGCCCCCTCCGATGCGGTTGTGTTGGAAAAGGGTGACCTTGTGACCGCACCATGGCAATTATCCGCATTATTTGGAAATGCGTTCATAAACTCAAAATCTTATCCCGATGCCGCTATTATGCGGATAATAGCAGCATCAGAGTAATGCGGATAACTCTTGTTCTCCTCCAATTTTACGACCAAATTATGCTGCTATTAGCCGCCTAATTCATTTTAATTGGGTTTATGAAAGGGGTATTAGTGAAGTAACTCTTGCTAAGCGATTGTGACGTAAATTGTTATATTGCAGTCGCCCATCATGCATGGTGCGCACATACACTTAACGTATAGAAATCTTGGTTTTGTGTATACACTGCATAGAGATGCACAGGATTGAAAGTTAGCGAGTTAAGTATATTTGATTATCTGCTAACATTTTCTGTATCACACGTAATAATTGCTTATAACTAAATGAGAGGCATGATATATTTTGTCAAAGTATAAGCCAATAATACCTGAGAGTTTTAAACAAGATGGATGTTAACTATTTTAAAAAAGCAACAAATAATACAGTTATGCAATACGTAGATGTGTGGATTAATTTCCTATTGGTCTAATGCAAATTTGTCCAATTACCAGCTTGTCTATTATCATTTAGTCTACCATAAGTTTGTCCACTATCAACATGATCTAATTGCCATTTCATCCACTCACCATTTCACCTAATAACCAGTTGATCAAATCGCCAGTTAGTCCATATACCATGTGATCTAATTGGACCAAGTGTTAATTGGGCGAAATGAATGAAACTAACGTGGGTATTAGACCAACTGATTAAGAGACGAAATGGTCATAAATGAACTGGTAATTAGACAAAGTGATGATTGGACTAAATGGTTATTGGACCAAATGATTGTAAGACGAATTTTTGATGGACAGAATGGCATTAGACTAAATGAAGTTAGATCATGTGATGAGTGGAAGAGTTTCAACAGACGAATTGGCTATTTACCAGTATGTGTAACAGAACAGTTGGCTACGCCTACCAAAAGAATCCTAAAAAATATGCTCGTGTCATGAATTTTCTATCATGGACATATATAATGTCTGCTTAAATTATTCACAATGCTATGAAGGTTCCTGTCGGATTTGTTTATAGACCTGGTACAAAGACCTCGTTTGTACATGATCAATCTAGCCAAACAGGCAATTCTACCAGCCAATCCCATGGCCCTTTCAGAGTGAAATCTTCTGATAGGTACAACGGTTTTTGTCTCTCGTTTTATTATCTTAAAAAGAAAAATAAGCTCAACTAGTCCTCCAGGCCAGATCATAATCATAATATCAATTTTGCCATTTCTTATTACCCACTAGATGATGAAAACCAGAAAGTATATATTCATTCATTCTTTACAACAAAGTGGCTTGGCATTTAAAGACAATATGATATTAAGATCATCAGAGCAAGATCTGTGCCAAAATATTTCTCCAACAAATTAAGATGGTGCAAAAGATCATCCAGGATCAGACATGACACCATGACCCCATTCTCATTACTGTCCTAAAACTAGTTTCCTGGAACCAGTTACCTTTAATGTGTAATGGGAACGTTAGAAGCGGTCTCGGAAGCGCTCTTCCAAACAGGTTTGGAAAACCACCTCACCATATGGTTTTTCAACTGCTTTGCCTCGTTAAACTAGTTTAAGCATAGGTGATAGATAACACAACTGTTCTTTGGGAGCAATCTTAGAACATTTTGGAAGATTTGTACAATGCCCACACTGCGGTTTCAAATTTTGCGTGAAACATTTGACCCCGCTGAGAGCATTCCTATAGCAACAAGAGCACTTAAATTGAAGTGGTGCTGAAAACCATTTCAGGAGATGTTGGTGAGAATGCTGGCAAAGTGTTCTTCCAAACTAGTTTCCTAAACTGGTTTACAGGGAAACCAGTTCAAGAAAGTATACTGAGAACAAGGTCAAAGAACAAGGCACATAGGAACAAGGCAGAAACAGGGAATAGAGAATACCAGGAGAGTGGTAGTATGAATAGTGATTGGGATAATAACAGTCTGGTGGACAAATGAAGGGGGGTACTCAAGGAAGGAAAAGATAGCACTTCATATTTGATGACAATCAAATCAAAATAAATATTTTTACTGTTTCAGATCGATAACCGTCTATTTATGGTCCATTTACTTAGTAATTGAGCTGGCCTGACCTCAGACTGCCCTTATCTCTTGTAATTTCTCTGCTTTTTAATATTCACTTATACCTTTCTGCACCTAAAGGGTACAATTGTTCATTTAGAAAGGATGACCCTTGGTTTTAAAAATGGTGATGTATATGTGATTAAGAATAAAATTCAAAGAATAACATGACAACTTGAGGATTTTTCAATCAATTTGATATGTTCAGCAATATTGTCACTTGGACATGGATGCCCTTAAATCTGAGTATAACCCAGCATAAACATGAAAAATTAATAAAGGAGAAATCAATTTTTCTACAAGTGGGTAGGAATGTAGCATTTTATTATAGTTTACATATCCTCAAAAGATGGTAATATGTAATATGCAAATGAAAGAGTTGATGATGTCACACGCTTCGTGTTTTGTTTGTATTGCCTGGAATGGCTGAAATATTCAATTTTCACCCTATAATGTTACTTATTGTTTGACTGCTCTGTGAATGTGTGACAACATCCCTGATCAATGTATTATGATTCAGTCATGAACTTCTTTAATCTCTTAAACTGACAGAGAAATAATCACTAGCTTCCCCTCTTCTCACAACAATACCTACCAGGCACTCTCAAGCCTATAGCAGCTCTAACCCAGAGTATATCAACATATAACTATTTAATTAAATGCACTCTCCATCATAACAATGAACAGAAAACAAAATATGAGTAGTTTTGAGAGTCACTGGTACTTTATTACACATTAATTACATTAATTGCCAATATACATGTCACAATCACTTCCTGCTCACCATATTCTAAACCATAATTGACTCTCATGTTCAGTTTGGTTTCAACAGAAAATAACACTTTGGCAATAAGTAAAGATAGTAATTTATGATGTATATCTAAAATGCGATATAATTTTTTTTTACCACTTCCGAATTCCTGTCATTTATATACCCATTTTTAAGTGTAAACTGTGTAAAAAAATAACACAACATTTTGTGTATTAACATTTCACTCCCATTGAGAATTTACTCTAAAGATCAGATCAGATTAAAAAATAATAATTTCCATTACTTCCCCTTACAAAATAACTATCTGAAGGAGGATTATTTGATAACAAAAATAAATGGCACAAACATAACAAAATCAAAGATTTTTCACTCTCATCAATATGGTTTAAACTTGGAGATAATAAAGAAAGTATGCTTTCATAATTTGAAAATGAAAATCCATGATTTATTGTTCGAAATAGACATGAAATGAAATACTCCAAAAATCTGCTTTGCCCAATTGATCGTGGGCCCGGCAGCCACCGTGCAGCGCCAGATCGACGAGTAACTTCCTTCAAAATTTCTATTTAAGGAGCCAATCAATTAAAGAATACCAAACAAAAAATTGTAACAACATTATTTTGTGTACACATAACAGCCACTTCAACTTTGAATAACTGCCACAAACTGCCTTGCATCATGGAAGATAATCATTACCCTTCTCTATTCATGCAATACACCTGGCTACAAAGTAGACAGTCCATCTATTACAAAGCCAAATTGAGATCAGTGTTGCAGACTAAAATAAATTACAACTATACTTCTTTTGTTTCATTAAAAAAAAATGTCAGCCATAAGTCTCTCGATCGGACTAAAAACTCTGTTCATTCCAAAACAGATCTGACTTTAAAATATGTCAAAAACAGTTGGAAACGATTAGATAAAACAGTGAAATTCTTGCTGCTTGTTTTCCTTTTAAAAACTATAAACGTATCCTGATGAAATGTATGAAACCAAAATAAAAAGTAAACACTTGTTTAATTCTTTGCTTGTATAACAGTTCATTACAAGTGTTCTCTGTTTCATTTTTTGGCTCTTGAAATAGTTGGTATAGGCCTACTTGTGAATTTATTGAACCCTTAATAAGGAAGTGATCACTCTGTAAATAATGAATTTACATTAATGAGCAAAAACAATATCTTTCAAGTCCCTTCTCTTTTTTTTTGGCAGGTATACAATAGGGCAAAAGTAATGTATTCAAGGGAGAATCACAGATTAACAACCCAATTCAAAATAAAGTGTCTGCAGAAGATCATTCAACTATTCACGCAATTTATCATCAAAGTAAAGTTTTTTTTCTTATTTTAAGGCACATATAAAAACCTTAATTTTTTATGTTTGTGTTTGGAAAGATTGAAAAAAGCATAGAGCAGACTGTGTTTAAAGGAAAGCAAAATCGGGTGAGAGTAACAATTGTCACTTAAATACATAATCTGTCTATTTGTGGAGCACTATAACATCAGAATTTCTATCAAAACATCACTACTTACTTTGCACAAAACACTACCCGGGTGGTATTCCATGAAGAGGATTTTAAAGTTACGCATGACTTAATGAACAACTTTACACACGACTGGAATATAAAAGTAACATGGAGATATATCTTTAAGCATGATATTTTGATTGACTATTGAGCATTGTTACAATGGTAGTTACCACTGGATGGCAAGGTTACTATAAAAGTAAATCTTATAAAATAGGGAACTGATAACAATGAAAGGAATCAACATTCCTAAACCACAGTTGTTCCATTTGATCAAACCAAAACAGTAACACACAGCAGGGTCTGAGTGCAAGACTAGGAAAACTTTTTTTTAGTGTGGAAGAAACTGAGATCTGCAGTCCTGTCATCAACCTAGCAGCACAGCTACCGACCAAGCCAAATTGGTCGCTACATTTATAGTGCACCCTTCAAGCAGGTGACTTCCTATTGCACTTCTATATTTTGGAGGGGCTTGGGACACCGATGCTTGCTTGCAGTCCAGACGATGCTCTGCGGTGGGAGGGGTAACATGTTGAATCAAGAAACCCTCTCTTGGACATTATTCTGCTTTGTGTTTTGGAGCATTTGCCATACTTTGGAAAAGTTCTGAAGATATAATGTGTTGGATTTTTATCTGAAGAAATTGGAATCTCTTAAATTTGCAGGTTAGTAATATTCATTAAAAATAAATATATCCCATTGCATGTTATAACAAAATTTGCATATCATTCCCATTTTGAAGTGTCCTTTTTTTATTAATTAAATCAACCTTCATTAAGATTGTGATTAGTATTTTCATTCATTGTTCCATAGAGTTATTTTTCATGTTTGCTTTTGTAATTGACATCTAGTACAAAATACATTTTATGGGATATAAGTGACTTCACTTTCTATTTTGACCATTAATTCAACTAATATCACTGTTTTATCTATTCAACTATGATTATTCACATTTTACTTCATATCCCCCCCCCCCCATACAAAAATATGTGTCGGCCTATACTCTTCTAAAATCCAACTGCATAGTAAATATCTACATATTATTTTTTTAAATGGGTCACTAATATGCTTTTCACACTGCAATTCCTTAATCCCATACTATCCTTTACCCTGGACTATTCTTAGCCCCATACTATCTTTTTTGGTTTCATACTGTCTTTCTTAATATCATACTATTTGCTTAGCTGGGGTTAGCACCTAAACCCTGGACTATCGCACAGCTCATGAATATTGATGATTTTGCCACACAGATTAACGTGCAATTTTGACTTATATGATTGGCTAATGCTTAGCCCCCACTTTTCTTTAGCCTGGTTTTGTTTCACACTGCATCTCTTAGCACCACCAATAAGCCTGCTAACCCTGTTTTTTTGCAGGGCCAGATAGTACCGTACTATTTACTGTGCTAGCCCACTTTGCTAAAATATAGTGTGAGAAACCGAAGTGGGCTGAGCTTAACATGGGAAATTGGTAGGGCTAAGACCCCCCCCCCCCCCCCCCCCGCCCCATCGATTTCCCAGAGATAAGGAAAATCTGTGTAGTGTGAAAAGCATGTAACAACATTATTTAACTAACAATATATATTCTGACAGAAAAAGAGAAACTTTTCCAAAATCTCCATGAAAACATTGTAAACATGATGAAAGTCAGGAATAGTTGAATTTGTCTCCTCACCATCTAGCCAAAAAATAAAATCAGTTTAGCTCTAATGAAATTACATCCAGATATTTACAGATGTACATGACACCTTTTTCAAATTCAACTTTACTTTTTTCACAAGGTCAGATAAAACCTTTGCCCTTTTTTTCCCCACAAATTTCTGTCGAGATTCATTTTTTTCATTTCTGTTATCCACTGTTCAAAATCTGAAGACATCACCTTGTGAAGGCTCAAGTCTATTCACAGTGGAATAAAAAACATTCAATGTGCTCAGGATAAATTGAGTTGAAAGTCATATTGATTTCTATTTGTATGGTCAATCTTGTATTGTTTGAATTAACTATGATTTGTATTTCACGTCTAATGGGGCTATGGGGTCAACTTGCAATAAAAACAATTGTCTAAATATCCTTCCACTTACTGTACTAATAAACCATCCATCCCCCCCCCCCCCCCCCAAGAATTTTTTTAACAGATGATCTATCGCAATTTTACCTCAAACTTCCCATTGATATAATTAATCACTTACTAAAAACAATATATTTTAGTATTGTGACCTTGTAGTATGACATCCTCTGCCAATTGACAATGTTCTTTCTCCTTCAAGTTCCCCCAAGATCAATTAGGGGATCAACCGCACCTTCCAATGTCATCTCTTGTAAAGTTCATCCCATTCATGAATTTGTGCTATAGAAGAAACCTTTGTTGAATGATTTTTACACTACCGGAATTCTCTCATTTTTATTCAATGTTATACATTCAACTTTGTTGGGGTTTTCAATAAAAAACTTTTTTTATTACTTCAGATGCCTTTCATTACTTGGTATTTACTATTGACTGATAATTTATCAATAAAGTCACAATGAAATTCTTTGAGCATCAACTCAACATGATTTACAAAAAAACCTTATTAATAATTGTTGGTTAAAGATAAATACCAGTAGTGGTAATGATCTCGAAATGAGTTCGAACAGAATCCAATAAAATTACAATCCATGTGTTTGTATGTAAAAATAAAAATATGTGCCAAGTGGCTCTGGAAGAAAACATACATAATTGCTTCGAAATTAGCAAAAATAAGCACAGAATTTCATCGAATGTTGGTTATTTTTCAAAGCAACAATAGTACACTGTCCCACATATGCTTTTCTGTGTTAATGATAATCATAATTATCAGTTTTGAGCTAAGATTTCATGACTTTTGAAAGATTACTTAACATTAATGTACCAGATCTAAATATGGTGACAATTAATAACCTTGATTTAAAAGACTTTCTCTTGAAGTAATTGTTTGTAGCAACTACTTTCTTTTACCTTTAAATGAGTTATAATCCAGATTATGATTCCACTGGCAAACGGAATATTTCTAATATGATTTTTTTATGGAATCAACTAGAATCACAATATATGTGATAAAAAGACCCAGACATTTAGCCAGGCCTCCATTGTTCACTGATTGATGTTGATGGTATAGAAATCAGGAGGAATTGTCCATGTAATAGGGATCCATCTGTCAATAAGTAATTCTGAATTTCAATGGGAAGGGATTGGAAGGAAGGTGCTCTCATTGCCCTTTCCTCCACTGGGATATAAAGGGTACAGACAATGTCTACCTGTATCTCTTAATTCCCTTGCTTCAGATACATCCTTTATTCAATTACTCAATCACTTTAATCATGAGATGGAGGAATGAAATAGAGGGAAAGAGGGATGGGTATCAAAGAAGCAGAGGATGCTCAGAAGATGAAGGAAATAAAAGACAGGATTTGAAGAGAAAGGAGTTGAATATCAAATACATGTAAGACACTGGAAAGAAGAGGGAGGGAGTGGGGGAGAGAGAAGGATATATAGGAATGGGAAAATAGAAGAAAAATGAGAAAGGGAAAAGAGTAAGAAAAATAGAGAGACGAGGGGGGGGGGAGATGGGGGATTATAATGAAGGGAGCAATGTTTGAAGGAATGGATTATGAGGGGAAGCAAAAGAAGAAAAGAGGCAATGAATGGTAAAATGGTGAAGACAGCTATAAAGAAAAAAAATGAATACTGAAAGGGGTGGGACAAAAAGGGGAAAGAGGACAAGTGGCGGTATAATGAAGTAGATGAGACTGAGAGAGGTAAACTAAAAATACAACAATGGAAATTAAGCTTTTACAGAGAAAGGTTAAGAAAAACATTGGGGAATGTTATAGACATGGGAAAAAATTGGATAGAGGAAAACTGTAATAAAGTGAATATATAAGGGGATAAAAGTGGAAAAAAATATCTGACATTAACAACAGTTAGTACCATTCTTTGGGAATAGCCACAAACAATTTTGTCACTCACAAATAAGGATTATATTCCATTTTGTTATACATTTTAAAAAAGAAAATAGGCATGCAATATGGGGAAAGGGAGTGAAGAAATAGGGGGCTGTTGTAATTGTATACATGGAAAAGAGGGGGGAGAGTAACAACAAAATGACAGACACTGAATAATTTGAGAGACAGAGACAGAGAGAGGGAAAGAGTCAGAGGAGAAATATCAAGGCTAAAAGTAATTACTTGTAAGATAAAACTGAAGGAAGGAATGAAAATCAATTTATAAATGCTCCTCCCTACAGCATAGCAAGAGTCTGAATCTAAGCGGAAGTTTCCTCACTCCTAATGAAGTCAATTACGAATGTGTGTTTATCGCCATGCATTCTGGCAGCCAGACACACATGGCCCCTGGTTTTCAAATCTTATCTCTGATTACCTGGAGCAAAACTTGGCCTTGCCTCAGTTTTTAAAGTGTAAATGCCCATAACAGTTGTGATTTTGTTAATGAAACTTCCAGACAGAAAAACACATCTTCACAATGCAAATTATTCAAGGTCTCTGCCAATAATTAATTTTCAGTATAGGCTTTTCTCCATATTTGCATTTTTTTTCAAATTCACAATTGTATTTTATTATTTTGAAACTTATGAACTATCTATTTTATTCAGTTGGTTGAGAATAATAATTTTTTTTATTTTACAGCCCTTAAAAGATTTATCTTAATTGCCAATGGATCAGAGGGAAGGATAGCTTTGAACTGAACAATGGCCACAGATTCTTATTTGACGAACCCACCTGCCTGGGACGATGGGAGTCATATACATGGCATTAACAATTATGCAGAACGTGCTTTTTTGGCTATTCTCTACTGCATCATCGGTATGGTGGGTATCGTTGGAAATCTCTTTGTGATGGCAGCCGTTCTCTTATCCAGGAAGCTCCAGACCGCTACGAACGTCTTCATCATCAGCCTGAGTGTGACAGATTTATTGGTCTCCATTGTCCAGCCTTTCCAGGCCGTTGGGTTGCTTGGCCCGAAAGGCTGGCCACTGCATCCTGTCATCTGCGCCATCGCGGGGTCAATCGTGGTGACTGCAGTTAGCTGCAGTGTGTTGACCCTGGCCCTAATCGCAATCAACCGATACATCTTAATCACTAGATCTCGGAAGGATTACAGACGGATATACACACCATCCAAGATGGCCCTGATGGTCATTCTCTCTTGGATGTACCCTATAGTAACATTGGTCGTACCCCAAGCCGCAGGTCATGGGAAACTAGGTTTTGATATCAACTCCAGACTATGTGCATGGGACTTCATGCATCCAATAGCTTATGTTTACCAGATTCTAGCTGGTATTCTTTCAATGATGTCTTTCATGTTGATTGTCATGAGTTACACATTCATTTACAGACATGTCAGGGAGCATGTTCGGAACACCATGGCAACAGCAAGCAAAGCGAAGCTATCCCCATCAGAGCCATCACCAAACAAGTCTTCCGAAACAGAAAAGGTTCCACCTGCTAAAAAGGAACCAGGACAAAAGAAAGTGCACAAACCAACAAGACTTGACATCACAATCACAAAGAACCTATTGTATGTAATCTGCGGATTCTTCATGTGCGTCCTGCCCTACACCATCCTCCTCTTTGCAACAACTTTCGTCAAAAGTCCAGGTCTAATCTCACACGTGTCATCCTATTTGGCTCTGGTTCTCGTCTTTGATAGTTGTCTGAATCCCATCATCTACGCTTTAAAACATCCAAACTTCAAGATTGTCTTTGGATGCATGGTGCGCTGTGAGTTTTCTCGCATACCAGAACCGTCCAGATTCCTACGGAGATTCTTGAGTAGTTCTACATTAACTGATAGCGACAATGAAGCAAGATCAAGACAGTCAAATACAGAGACAAGTGTGTCCGGCATGCACACATCATCATGTTGAATGATCTTATAATCTTTTAAGAGATATTGACTTGTTTATTATTTATATCATCATAAAACCAGTTTCTGTCAAAAAAAATCATGCAAAAGTATATTATTTAAAAATTAAAGTTACGAGTAATAAGACATATCAATCTTCACGTCATGTCTCTTAATTGCTCTGACAATTTTCGCCTTAAAAATCATGAGGATCAAACATAACCATTTTTTCATACAATAATTGGACAGATTTGTGAAAATCTATCTCACACGGATAATTCAACGCACAATCTCCAGTTGATAAACAGTTGGAATTGTTAAACATTTCAAGAAAAGAAAAGTAAATTATACAGTGGAAACATCTTGCACTTCATGTAATTGTATACCAAGTAATGATTATTCAGTATTTTTACTTAATGTCAAGCAGTAAATAATGTTGCAAATAATTATCAGAAATTTTCATTTTTATCATTGGAATTCTTGATCATTTTTGAAAAACTAAATATTTATTTTGTCAAGCTTATTAACATTTCATAATCTTGCAATAAAATGCAAGTCATGAAACTGAGGTATGAATATTAATGCACCCATACATGGCAATGTTCTTCCTGTTTCATACAATGGGTCGAGAGTTCTTTGTGGTGAGAGCATTTCCCCTTCAACTTGACAGTTGCCCCCACTCCTTGAAGAATGGAATTATTAAAAAAAGAATGTGGTTTAGGACCAGAATAGAAAAAGGATGATGTCACCGTCTTGAAGCGAGACCTGCTGGAAAGGAAACCAATGAAATGATGGCTGATGATGGATGTCTCAAAGGGCTACTGAACACACTCCAAATGGGTGTGTTCATACAGAAAACTGAAAACTAAATAATGACAAATATCTTTTTCATATAATCTCTTAACCATACCTTGAGAATAAACATGCTTTTGATTTTTTTTTTCTTTAAATTTTACTGGTCAAGGTAATTCAACATAATCATCTGGGGTATAGTTTGAATCATGGGGTCAATTGCTTTTCAAGTTCAATTGTTGTGTTCAGACTTAGCTCCAGCACTAATTAAAATTGAGATGGTTGTGACCACTCACTATATGCTACAATTCAAAATAAAATAGCAGACTGGGAAAGGATTCATTCCCATGTTAGCACAAGGCTAACGCTCTAATAGACAGGTTCAAACAATATTTTGCTTATTTTTTTTTAACATTTGCTATTGTTATAATTTCTTGTCAAAGTTCTGCTCAACCTTCTCAGATGGTCTTTCAAATGTTTAGTTAATGTGCATCTTCTCATAGATTTTCAAATATTATCCTATACCCCTTTCATAAACCCAATTATGCGGCTAATAGCAGCATAATTTGGTCGTAAAATTGGAGGAGGACAAGAGTTATCCGCATTACTCTGATGCTGCTATTATCCGCATAATAGCAGCATCGGGACAAGATTTTGAGTTTATGAACGCATTTCCAAATAATGCGGATAATTGCCATGGTGCGGTCACAAGGTCACCCTTTTCCAACACAACCGCATCGGAGGGGGCGTGTCCAGTTGTCATGACGATTATCCGCCTTTTTCAGGATGGGCGCTCGTAAAAATAATGCGGCTTATTTTCGGAGTTTGTGAACGCAATTTTTATTGAATTATCCGCATTACTCTTAGGCGGCTAATTGGAGGACAGGTTTATGAAAAGGGTATCACATTATCACTATTCCTTGAGAATACCATTTTATTTTGAATTTATATTGTAATTTCTGTAAATTTCTTGATTGTTTTGTTATATTATTTGTTGATTTCATTGTTGTTTTTTTAGATTGTAGAACATCTGTCAATTCAGCTTTTAAGCTGCAATCACATATTTCTAATAAATCTTGAATCTTGAATAATATAAAATGTAAAATTTTTCTCCAAATAATTTTCATGAATGACATATATCTGAACTGATATAAATTTTGTATCATTTAAAAGAGTTATAATATTGCTAAAACTTTTGTAAACAATACTTTGTAGAAATTGCTATTGGGGACAAATAGCATTTGAGAATCAAGCAATATACATGATTTGTCATAATCTGGGAACAAGGAAAACCCTCATCCAGTCATTCCGTTCTCCTTCCCACAACAAGAAAAAAAAATCACTTAAAAACCAAACTTGCATTGGTCTTAGGCTGTGTTTATACTTCCACTTTTCAGGCCAGAATCAGCGTTTCCAAACGTGATTAGTCCAAAACACGGTTGCGTCCATGCTTACTTTCATTTAAACGCTGTTTCAAAACGCCGATCGTAAACTCACAAAAAGGTGCGTTTGTAAACGTTTGACCAGAATCAGGCTTTCTGGGGAAGTATAAACAGAACCACGATCGTAAACGTGTTTAAATGACGTCATTTGGTACATGCTTCCGGTGAGATGAAAATCCGCGGGCAAATACAGTCGTATTGCTCAATGTTATCTCTACGTAATAACAACAATCGGAAAAAAAAACTTTTGAAAAAAGGCGCGCCCAATTTGACCTTGCTTTACGATGCGTAGCCAGCTGGAGATCATAATTTGCTCTGGAAAGTTATGCATTAACAGCACTCCCAGAACCAAGTTTACAATCAGCGTTTTGAATCGACGTTTGAAATCGCTGATTCTGTCCTCGCAATGGAAGCATAAACACACCCTTAGAGTGTCTTAATCTTAATCTTAGTCTTAAAAAATGCCAAAATAAATATTTCCAAACACAGCCCTGGATAGTGTTAAATAACAAAACATACATGTTTCCTGTTATTACAGATATACTACAATTACAGATTTTTTTTAATGCATGTATCAAGATTTTTAAAATAAAAAAATCATTGTCAGAATATTGATTTAAACTAGAACTCACAATCAAACCAATGCATAGAGATTCTGCATGGAACTAAGATTTTAGAATCAATTTTCAGTCACACTTAAATCTTTGTGAACCACCCCCCCCCCCTCCACCACACCTTTACACCATATTTTGCAATAATATGAAGCTGAGATTTTCCAACAAATACAAAGGACTTTTTTCGTGAACAAAAAAACAATAATAAATATTTGATGAATTTATGTTTCTAAACTTTGGCATGTTATTTCTCCTGTCTCCAAATCAATTCCACAGAAACAGAAGATAATTGGGTTTAAATCAAAAGTTTCAACAAGCCTAGAACAGGAAACATTTGTAATCAAAGATCGGAGAGCACACTTCCTGGTAAATTTGTTCCAGGTAATCAAGAGAAACCTTTAAACTGATAAATTAGTGATTCTCAGGGAAAGTTGCTTGAAAGACAGAAAACAGATAATCAAATGTTTATACAATCACTGATGCAATATTTGATTGTAAGCCATATCATGGTGAAATGAACTGTTGAAACTAACACCAAGGGGTATTCTGTTTTCATTCATTTAAAAGGATTGGGATAAGAGATACTATTTTGTGACCAGTGACATCACTGGCATGATTCAAAATCATTAATTCTTAATTTAATTTAGGCATATTATGACTCATCAAAAGTAGAATATTTATAAACATCAGTTCAAATACAGACAGCCAGATTCAAAAGTTGGTTCTGCCACTTGTCAGTATAATCTCATTTAAAATACAATTCTAATCCTAAAGTCTAATCATAACTAGGGATAAAACGATTTACACTATATATATCAATGATTTTAAATGTATAACATCAAGCAATGAACAGTGGCCAGTTAAATATTAGATTCAGATTTAAAACCTTGTGGAATTAAAAACAAAGCTAACAAATTTAAATATGAATTTGAAATTAAAAGTAAATCCTATAAGATTTAAAATAAATCAAATATTCGGCAAGTCACTATCCATAGCCAATCTGGATTTATTTTAAATCCTTGAAATCTAGAGGTAGAATAAGTTTGATTCATGGTTTGATCTACTTAATCATGAGGAAGTCTGAACTACATAAAAACAGCTCTGACTTTTCCACAGCAAGTCAGCTCATACACTGCACAAGTAAAGTTGTTATCTTTGAAATACATGGAATTATGTTTGATATCCTCTTCTGGATTTATTCAACTTTAGAGCTTAAGAGAAACATGTTATTAGAAGTGATATATAACAGAGATTTCCTACTAAGAGACTGTTTTGTAACATTTCTTATCAATCACAACTTGCTTATTTACAGTAATACAATTCTTCTGATATATGTAACTGATAACTTTAAAATAACCACCCTGAGCAAAATTATCTTGGGGGAAAGGGTACTGGCTATACATGACCTTAATTATCATCTTCATAAGTATTCTCTATGAGCAAAATCCTTCGTTGAAATAAAGATAGTATAATTACAAGTGTTTGATGAATATATGACGTCAGTAGATCATAATTTTGATCCCTCGTCAGAATTAGCATTGATACAGTACAAGCCACTCACATAATTTCTGAAGAATGTAATAAGCTTAACACCGGAAGTATGTAACAGAGTCACATTGATCTCAATTTGAGTGTTGTGATAAAGAAAAGGGTGAAAAAAAAACCTTCACTTCCTTATTCACCTAGCTGTGATCAATGAAAGTGCATTGCCATTAGAAGACAAGACAAACCTCTTTCATTTTTAGAAGATCTATATACAGAAAGGCAATATATCTTTCCCTTTTTTTAATCTTTAAGAGATGTCATCTAATGTGAATAGTCGGAACTAGTTATATGAAGTAGTTGACTTTCACTTACTATCTCTTTCAGCTCCTATTATAGGGGTTTTCATCATTGTAAATCATAAAAATGAATCTGCTATCAAATTTTACAACTGAATGATCCATAAATCAAAAGGTATTGCTTTTCCTTATAAACATTACTTTGTTGCTATAAGGATGTTTGTTCATACATAGTCAGGGAGGGTTACGTCCTTCTGTCTCTATATAGAGTACAATGTTTGTATATCGGATGCTTTGTATGCCTTTTACTGTCATTTGTTACGAACAAGTTGAAAAGACATATTTACTTAACTTCTAAAATTTATGGATATTTTTTTCATGGAGGCCCTGTGATAGAATACTCTAATGACCCAAACAAGAGTACTATAACTGCTGAAAACATGATCTTGCTGTTGTAGCATAACATGATTCAAAATCCTAGCATGCTATTCATAACTTTAGAAATTAGAAATACAGTATGGTTTCTATAATTGCTGCAACATCATACTTCTGTATACAAATCAACTACATAAATTGAAAATAAGTCTGTATTAATTTCTTGGTGCTAGGTTTGGTCAGCCTCTGGCAGGCATGCCAAGAGCAACCTTTAGCTAAGAAGAGAAAATTTACTGTCTACATTAGAAAACTGGTCTTCTGTCACTCTTAAAAAAAGTTAACTCGTAAGAACTGAAATACAAGACTTGTAAATATGAAATATACAGAATTGTCATATTTTTGTCTAATTTTGAAGAAATGTAGATAAATCAGGGAGCTTTGTAAGAAAACAAAGGATATCACTATGTATTTGTTATCTATGGAAACCCATTTCAGACACAGTCAGTTTTCAGGTTAAGATATGAAATTAATGATCTGATGTAATAGTAACATATATTGGAGCATTCAATGATCAAAAAGAGAAATGGGGTAAAGCGTAAATTTTTCTAAATGAATAAGAGCATTAAGAAAATATATTATTGCAAAGAAAAAACCTTGTAAAATGCCTTTCTGGCGAGAACAAACTCACTTTTTTTGTTCACTAAAAATAGATTTTACAACTATTCTTTTATTGATTAAATAATTAGTATATGCATCATATTGTATTAAAATTGTGAGATTGCTGTATAAGCCATATTTTCTATGAATATGCACAATGAAATAATGATATTTGATGTACATTTTATAAAGATATTGAAATCATTAAATGTGGCAGACATATATATTATTGCACAAATCTAAAAGTTTCACTTTCTTATTTAATTTGTCTTTCGTCCTTATTATTGAAACTTTTATTAAATAATATTACTGATTTATTTGATATGTCATTGACAATGTCTCAACCATAACTCCTACCTGTGTGTGCGTGTGTCTATCTGTCTGCCTGTCGCCCTCTCTATCTTTCTCTTTTATTTTTGCTCTTTCTCTCGTAATGAGCTGTTGGTACAAATGTCAGTCCAAATGAACATAGGCCCTATCATCTGGCTCAAATCTGGACTCTCTTCAAATGATCAATTATCATCCCTATCTTTTCTATTTACAGAAATAAAAAATAAATAATCCAAATTTTCCTCTATTACCGAGTAATTTGGCATGCGATACAGTTTTGAATGTAATTTTCATTACAATCAAATCACCTTGATTTATAGACAATGCAAGCAAGCGCACCAATTTTGACATTTCTGGTCACATGTTACAGAGGCTGTTCCGATCCCCCTCCCAGAAATAAATCTCTCTTTTTGTTGCACATCATGGGCAGTTGTCTCATTGTCATGACGATGTGCCCACAAAAATAAAATATCAACCTTGGGCAGGGGTGAGTCAGGAAAACACATTTCATTTCTAGTTCATGTTATACCTGCTCCGAACCTCCCAATTTCTATTGTGTGGTATTTGATCGTACTTGGAAGTGACATTGCATGGGACTGAGGATGTCTTAATCCATAAAAGAAGCAGGTAGAAAAATCCTTAAACTGGACCCAAACAGGTGCTTTAACCTGACAAAGATGACACTATTTTTATCCTTGGTAAGACACAAAATCACTAGCAATACAAGGATTATTTCAAAATGTATGGAGAGTTAATTTCCGTTAGGGGTTGATTCCATCTTGGTAAATTCCGTTAATATGCATTAGTTTTGCCGGGTTCTATGTAGTTTCATAGAGGGAAGTTATACTGAAAATGCATTTGCTCACCGTTTTCTGAATCTATAAACTAGCACATCAATGATGTGGAGCTTATCCGGCATCTCGCAACAAAATTTAACACAATTTTAATTTCAGCCCAGTCGACACTGTAGTGAATTATATTGGTGACATAAATTGAGGATATAGAATTGGAATTGATGAAGAAATGACATAGAAGCATTTTTTGTGATCTATGAATGAATTTCATATGAATTAAATATCAATAATTATCTAGTTAAAGTTTCTTAACTCTGTGTAGAACCTTGGTGAACCTAATGTAGCTCTCAGATGGAACAAAAATAACCAAAATCAATAAACAAATAAATAAGTAATTTTTTTTAGTTTTGGAAATATATGAATAAATTAGCATATTTAATGAGTTTCAAAAGTCTATGTTGAAATTTTTTATCACCACCTCGAGCTATCATATAAAGCAAACAAAGTTGAAAATTGATCAACAAATGAAGAAGAAACATTTTTGTGATTTATGAATAAATTTTGCATAAATTAGAATTTTCCAGACGAAATTTCAAAATTTTGTGTACAAGTTTGGTGAACCTCATGCAGCTCTACCAGATGGAAGAAAAAAAATCAAAATATATGTCAACAAATAAAGAAGAAGAGGCATTTTCTGTGATTTACGAATACATTTCACATGAATTAGCATAAATAATTTTCTACTGAAAATTTCAAAATTCTGCGTAGAAGTTTGGTGGCCTCATGAAGTTCTACCAGATAAAATAAAAAATATCAAAATCTGTCAACAAATAAAGAAGAGGCATTTTCTGTGATTTCTGAATAAATTTCGCATAAATTTGCATAAGTAATTTCCTACTGAAAATTTCAAAATTCTGTGTAGAAGTTTGGTGAACCTCATAAAGTTCTACAAGATGGAAGAAGAAAAAAAGTAAAAATCGGTCAACAATAAAAGAAGAAAAAGCATTTTATGTGCATTTTAAAAAATAAGAATTAATTTTGCAAAATTTGCATAAAAATTGTTCTTGTCAAAATTTCAACATTCTGTGTAGAAGTTTGGTGAACCTCATGAAGCTCTACCAGATGGAAGCAAAAAATTCAAAATCGGTCAACAAATAAAGAAGTATTTTTTGTGAATTTTGAAAAAGGCACATAAATTAGCATATTTAATGAATTTCAAATTCTGTGTGGAAGTTTTGAATCCCCCACCTAGTGCTATCATATCAAGCAAACAGAATTGAAATCGGACTTGAAATGGCGAAGTAGTAGCATTTTGAAATTGTGGACGGACGACAGATGACGGACGCCACGCCACGGCACAAGCTCATCTGGCCCACTAAAAATGGTTTACTAAGGGTGTGTTTATGCTTCCACTGCGTAGACAGAATCAGTGTTTCCAAACGTCGTTTCAGAACGTCGACTGCAAATGTGGTTCTGGAAGTGCTGTTTAGGCTAATTTTTCAGAGGCAAAAACGCAATCTGCAGCTGGCTTCGCATCGTAATTTTCAATTCGTTCATGCTAGTGGGGCTTCTGGCTCAGTGATGTCTCCTCATTTTAATCCCTCAACATTCATTGTGATGACAAATTAGAGGAGTAGTGTAATAATTACAAATGCAAATGTACATTGGTCATTATTCTATAGAACCAGGGAGTAAAAACATAATTCCGTGGAGGTAACTCTCTGTTAGAATCATACGGCTTTATTTTACTCAAGGATTTTCATCTCAAAAGCATGAACCAAATGACGTCATTTAACACGTTTATGATCATGGTCCTGTTTATACTTCCCCAGAAATCCTAATTCTGGTCAAACAATGTTTTGAAATGTACCTTTATGTAAGTTTACAGTGTTCTGAAACATTCTTTTGAATTAAAATAAGCATGCAGATTCTGACCTGAAAAGTGGAAGCATAAACACACCCTAAAAGAATAGACCTCTTCAATATTTTGATGTAGATTCTGTCGGCAAAGAAAACTTATATAAAAATTCTAAAGATGACAAAAAGAGAAGAAAATGAAACACATTTTGGAAAGAAGAAACAAAATCTACCAATGCAAAATGATGAAACAACGATGAAATAACTTTTGAGAGATAAAACGTTAAGTGAAGTATTATACCGTGTGTCTCAAAAAAAACGTAACACTTTTGAAATGGTTGCCAAATTGAGCATATATTATTTCATGAAAAAATGTCAATATGTATGGAAAGCTTTTTTTTAGACACACAGTATTAGAAATGAAAGGGAGTATGCATGATAGTGAAAGAAAGTGAGAGAAAATAATAAAGAAAATGAGTATAGAAAAGGGAGAAAGTAATATTAGGTTAAAGAAGAATTAAGGGAAAGGGATGATGACCTAAGAGACTCACAGGAAATGTTTAAATATAAAGTAATTCTGCTGAATGGAAAAAGGGGAACAACAAGTAGGAGTTGAATTAAAAAAAGCTCCCATAAAAGTATTGAGAACCACCCCTTGAAAAAAATCATTGACAAAAACAAAAATTCAAAGTGAAACAATTACTTATAAAGGTACACTGAGAATAGTGCAGTCATGGCAATTAACCTTAAAAGGTTCACAAATCAATAACAAACAACCGCGTAGCCAGGATTTCATTTTGGAGGGGGCGGTAAGTGCACGCGAAGCGTGCCAACACTTACAGAGCGCGCAAAGTGCGCTCCCAAGGGGGTGGGTGCAGGGAGGGGGAGTTTCCTTTTAGTGTTTCATAAATTAAAATAAAAAGGAGCCGTTCCTCTTGTCTCTAGTACCTCCAATTCGGTTGACTATATTGTGATTTTGAATCTTGTTTCCAAATAGTGATTGTGAACGCACAAAAGAGGTATACAATTGAAAATTCAATGGAGGAAATTAAAATGATAATAACTCCGCGCGAAGCACGGAAGCTAAAGCTTTTTATCAATTTTTCTTGCCATAAAAAGGGTCCCGAGAAAAGAGTATTCTCAAAGATATATTGAATACTTTCTTTGGACAGATCAGATTTGATTACAAACAATTTAGCAACAGTGCATATTTTTAACTCGCAAAACAGAGGAGAAGATTGGTAGAGGAAGATATTCCTCCCCGCGCAGAGCAATGAAACTCTGAAATTTCAGAGGGCGGATGTTTCATCAAATGTAGATATCTCTAATACCCAATCGGCTCTAATTCAATTGATTTTCTAAGATTATTGAACTTCATTACAATGAAAATAGTGCGCAAAAAGTTGAAACTTCTGTGATTTATTGAAATCATCTATCTATAAAAAAAAAAGGATGCCTAATTCTTTTTACTTATCCTGAAGCGCTTCATTTTGAATATAAAGAAACTTAAGTGTCATTCAAAATTTCAAACTGAGGGCGCAAAACAGGACAGGAGATGAATGTATACAGGGAAATGACATGAAGTTTAATACAATTTGATAAAAAATATTGTACTTTTTTATTTAATACGACACGAATTTCATACCTTCCTCTTTTTAAATTAGGAACCTGTTTGCCCCAAAATTATGGTTGTTTAGTAATGAGCTGAAAAGCGGGAGAAGTTGACTTTATGGAGGTGACGGCAGAAACTGATATAAAGATTTTACCCGCTCGGAGCCGACCAGACCAGAAGTTGCGCGATCAATTGAAAAAAAGATGACTTCATAATTTACTTCGGCCTAACCTTACTCAAATTCATGCCCTAATGTATACAATGTTAACTTTAACTGGCAAGAAGCATATAGCTGAGGTGGAAAAACAGCTGGGGTTAGAGAAAAGGTGGGGAAAACAATGGAGAACTTCAATATTGTCATCAACCGCGCGCAGCGCGGAAGCAAAACTCATATATAAATTTAGAGCAAGAAGAGTGAAGGCGTTTCTCTTTTGAGAAAAAAAAAAGAATAAAAAGAAAAAAAAACACAAAGCTACCTTTTTTCCCTTTCCTCCCTTCCCTTTTCCTTTTCTCCTCTCTTTTTTCCCCTTCTTTTTTTTTCTTTTTGGGGACATTTTGGGGGGGCCGACCGCCCCCACCGCCCCCCCTGGCTACGCGCCTGATAACAAAATAAAAAGGATTTTAGGATAAAACTATGACACACTGTAATTCAAGAGATGAATCATAAAAGCACCCTTAACAGAAATCATTTTCCTCCTGTCAAATAGGATTAGATAATGAGATGAGTCCAAAAGCAGGTTGTTGGGGTAGGAAATGGGTCAAAACTATGACTTTAGTATTTATTGGATTATATTACTCAGATATATGGGAAATTGGTGAGAAAATTGACTCTGTGTTTATGAAACAAAGAAAGGCATCTTTGCACCCATTGGAGGTGTACTTCAATGTACAGAAGTCTATAGGAAAGACTTTAATTAGAAATAAATTTTCCCTGAATGACTACGCTATAATATTTAAGAAAAAGTCAATCAGGGCATCAACCACTTTCTATTGCAAAAAGAAAAAATGATGAGAAAACTGAGAAATATCTTACAAGCTCCCCGTATCGGCATAAATAATGTTCATTATTTCAATTGATCAGCGGCCAAGATCTCAAGATCAGCGGCCCACACCTCCAAGCGTGGATCTATCCAAATGAGACAACAGCTTTGAGGGACCAACTATAGTACAAAAATAATATGGCCCTGAAATATTATGTTCAACCTGACAAGATCAATCACTGCCCCCCACCCCCACCACCACAGCAAGAGAACAGCCACCAAAGCCTGGTCTGTTTAAGGTTAAGAAAAAGAAACCTGACTTTCCTCTTTTTTTTTAATTAAAGGTCACAAGAGATTTAATTGTCTTTGCCAAAAATGGCAACATTTAAATGCGTAACTTTGGTTGGAATTCCACATTACGGCAGCAAATATGTGCCTTCTACCACAATCTTACTTTTTATTTTTTTATCAAGCCTATTTACTTATTAAATCTGAATACAGGGAGGTTAAGACCATGTCAATGGGTGAGTGGCACAAGAATATATATTGATCCTTTCAGAGGATGTTTTATTCATAGTATGAGAATAATGAATCTCTAGGAGGAGGAGGAGGTGAAAACAAAACTGGGTTACCTGGGAGGGTTGCAGGAGACGCCTGATGATGAAGGTATGATAACAGAACACAATGTCACAATGACCTCACTAGCTAGTCTACCATTATATACTAAAGTCAGAGTTCTCTTCAAAGTAAACCCATAGTTTCATGTTTGAAAATCTTATTCCCATGTCTAAAACTCTTCAGAAGTATATTGGAGAAGCAAAATTTGGTCTTCAACATTGTGACATAGCCTTATTACATCTTCCATTTGATTACCTAGACGAATGAAACAGGCTCCTAACAGGAACTAAGATTCCTGGTATGGTGTGAAGTTTTATCAAATTAAACAAATCAATAACGGTATCCCACAGCCTTTGCTGCAATAATCATATGATTTTGGTATACAATAAATGTTAAAAAAAAAGATTGACCTTCGTGCAGCAAATTCAGAACAATTTAGAAGCTTTAATATTGAATTTGAAACGAGCAAAGGGCTTGGGCCACAAACTATTACACGTTCTTTCCTCGTTTGTGATAAAAATCTCTATATCATAGAGGAAAATGAAACCTGAGGGAGCCAGAATGACTGCTCAAACAGTGCATTAAAGAGTCAAAAAGAAAGGTATGTGGCTATTTTCTCTTCTATCATCCAGATCAGCAACTATACATAAGCCCTGTCATATCCTGAACTACAGAGGGCATGCTGTTCTCCTACTGGTGTTTATCACGATACACCCTTTACACTCACACTGGGAATATGATTCATTAATATAATATATTTACAGGTGGGTCCTTTAAGTATTGCTGAATTAGATTAAGCAGCAGGGTTTTCTCGAAAACAAAGGAAAGAGATCATTTCAATCAAGTTCCTACTGTCACCATGCTGAAAGTTTAATCCTGTAACTGCAGTACCCCAAGTCACAATCTGTGGTAGGAAAGGAGGCTCAGCATAAGTTATTGCTACATTTACACTAATTTTCTTTTTTGCTATTTGTTATCCATAATGAGTCTATTTCTCTAATTGATCTAGAATACTAGAAATAAAGATCTCTATGCACAGTTAGAAAAAAGACTTGTGTTATTATCTTTAAGACAATGGTTACATCAAACTATTCTGAACTAGGTGAATAATAATGTATGCATTATCAATACGCCTAGATTATTAAGATTAGGCTACATAACTAACCCCTACAACTAAAGCAAGACCTTATACATATCTTTTTTTTAGTGGGCTGATGGAACATATGGCAAGGTATGTTGACCCGTCTGAAAACATTCTCTCCATTACTCACAATTCCCTATAGGTCAATATAAACTGCATTCAGATGAAAGGGAACACATGAGTCATGGTAATGAACATGAGATGGTTTATAATATTCAACACCCCCCCCCTCCCAACTAATAATCACATCCAGAAGTCCATTTATCCTCTTACACACAGAAATGGATCTGACCTTTAGAATGCTTTCTGAAATAAAATGGAGACTTTCAATCCGTACTCAATACACTTAAGTTACACCCTGCAATACTCAAGGAATATCTACACAAAGGATAAATTATCAAACCATCCCTCATTTTTCTGCTTCAAAGAAAGACAATAATTGCCTAATACAGTAATTGCCAATGAAATACAAAACATGAGCTATCCACACGACATCACATAAAACCAGCTTGCATTAACAATGAAAAAACACACACCGCACATTCCTTCATTTTAAATGAAAAATGTAGTATTATGAAACCAAATGTACCAGTGGATTAGTCTTTGGACTTTGAAACAGAGGGTCATGTGTTCGAATCCCAGATATGGCATTCATTCCTTCAGCAATAAACTGATCCATAATGTGCTGTTCTCAACCCAGGTGAGTTAAATGGGTACCTGGCAGGAATTTATTTATTTCATTGCGGTGCATGAAACAGTAGCTCTCCTAAAGCTAAGGTAATCATGCTGCATTACTGTAGAGCACTAGGAGACTTCTGATAAAGTAATTGTTAAGGAACTTAAGCGAAAAAAATGACAAAAATAAACAAGCCATAATGATGGCAAATTATATCTCTTTGAATATGTGGTGAAATATTTCTTTCAAAAAATATTGATTAAAGCAATAGAAATAAGCCAATCATGAGCCTTTAAGTAGGTAATGTGTAACCTAGGGCAATGGATAAATCGGTACAGCAAACATAACCCCTAAAATAATTTGCTTAATCAATTTTTTTGTCAGTGGAGCCCAAATATACTGCAATTTTTTCTACAAACATTTCTATACCCTGTGTTATTTTTTTTCATGAAAGAAGTTCATTTTATTTTTATTTAATAAGGCTTTATTTCAAAGATGCAACAAAAAAGCCCCCGAAAATAAAAATAGCAGCCCTCAATGACTTCATTTCTAGCCCATAAACAATCAAGACAATTTTAATCAATTTCATTCCTACTCTGCCTCTTAGGGCAATGCTCTATAGTACCAGACATTTTCACAAACTTATTTCATAATTTTCCAAGTGATAAACAATATACTGATCATAAACCAATAAGAACATAAACAGCAGAATAGACAATTAAATATCAAAAGCTGTCCAGACTTTATTTTTCAATGCGATCTCAAAGGCAAAGCTAGTAAGAGTCCACCATGATCAATATGCTGATGTCATTCAGTACAAGGTTGCTGTTATTTTATGATTATGAAACTCACCATGATCTAAATTGCACATAATTTTGCTCATAACAGTCATCACGTATTACCATACTTTTTTTACTACAATAAAATCTGCCTATTATAAAAGAGCTTTTCAAACAAAAGAAATCATATTATTTTCATATATTTTCATTGTTTCCAGTTTAAAACTTATGCATAATCATTTCTTGCTTTTCTCTTTTCTTTGTACATCAGCAACATAGTATGTCTATAACAGGGGCAGATCCAGGTATTTGCAAGGGGGGCATTTTCCCAAGAAAAATTTGGCAAGAAAAAAAGAGGGTCCTCAAGTGTATTAACAAAATATTTACGTTATAAATATTTACTATGACTCCAAAAGGAGTTATGGGCCAGAAATGCCCCCCCCCCTCCCTCGATCTTCCACTGGTTTACAAGTTCAAGAGCTTATTTTTGTATCTTATAACATGGACCTACTATAGGTCCATGTTATAAGTAATCAAAATAGAACAATAGACAGTTTCAGCATGGAGCTATAAAACACTGTAATAGCTCCATGGTTTCAGCAAGTACACCTTTTTCAATATCTGCACATTGCTATGAAATAGATATTATGGTTGTTGTTTGATATCAAGTTTTCATTATATCGTGCGAATATTTACGCTGACAAAATTTTATCACTATAATAATTTTTCTTTATAAAGAAACTTATTCATTAGCAATACAGTTATTAATAACTTTGTGTATATCACACAGACATCCTTTTGCGAGACGGGCACTATATGATGAGCACGCTGTCTGTCCATTGTCATCGGACAAGCTAAAAAGAATAAATGAATTTTTAAAATTAAATGGCAATAACTTCAAAACTGGTGTAAAATATTGAGCACTTTGATACTTATTATTTTTCAATGATACATATATAGTGATGAAACACAGCTTTTCATCTTAGCATCATTAAAATACATGACACATCTGACATTGCTGATAACGATGATTAACCTTCATCTAAGATATGAATTCCTATTGTTGAATGTAAATATGAAAAACAATCCCTTTCCAACCAAAAAAAAGAGATAAGACATTCAGAAAACACACAAATAAAATAGATTGCCAGTAATAAAGGACAGTTTGGATTAGTGATTTAAAAATGAAAAAGTTTGTTTGAAATGACTGGTATGGACAATAAAAAAAGATCTTCTTCAAACAAATTAATTTATTTCACTCCAGCACACATTTTTCAATGGTTTCCTGAATTATAACATTTGACTTCTAAGAATAATACATTTCATACTGAAGGATACATCAATATTTTCATTTATTTAACTTGTTTTTCATTAGACAGATAGCCTATCATAACCCTTGAAGGATCCCTGTTTAACTATAGATTAAGGTACTGTGATCGTTGAGTCATCTGTCATCTTACAATGACGAGCATGGTGTCAAGTAGTCAACATCAATAAACTTGTATTATTCACTAGGGTGATGCATGCAAAATCCACTAACAGTAAACAAACAAAAATGTGTACTGATATTCTTTAATATTTTCTAAGTGTTCAAATTTTCTCAAGTTTGACTCTGGATGATGTGACTTTTTTTATTGTCAATCATGATGTATATAAGAGGTATTCACTCAGTTTCAGCCTGATATGGGAATGGGTTGTATTGTAAATGTAAGTGAAAATGTGGGGAGGGGGTCCTAAATTCACTTAAAACAAAATGGACTATGCCTTTGTGCAGGTAGCCATACATTAATCAATTAAAAAATAAATGAGTTAAAAGTTCTTTGTTCATTATCCCCCAAAATGTCATGAATGCATACATGATAATTTTGGAATATCAAATACATATATATGTATGAATTCATTTTGTATGAACATGAGTAGGCTTTTACCTTTCCAAGTTTTGGCATTAACAGTATCATATAAAGTAATATCACTTGGAACATTATTTAATTCGCCTAATAAAGGTCATTTTATGAAGTGATTACCTTTGAGTGAACAACAACATTCATTGAAGTGGTCAAGGTAACAAACAAATTATGGGAATGAGGGAACCCTCAACTGTTGCTGCATAGTGATCTACATCTTACAAACCCCTACCGAAATTTAAGCGTGCCGCTTGCTAGTAACTAGCATGCGACTAGCAGGGCACTCGCTTAATAAGCGAGTGCATGCTAGCGAACAGTCCCTGCTCGCTAAAAGATCGCTTAACTATTACTCTGCACGCATATCACACGCTTATTAAGCTAACCGCATGCTAGTTACTAGCATGCCGCAAGCTTGCGCAAGCTAGTCGCACGCTTCCGCAAGCTTGGAAATTTCTGTAGGGGAAAACACTAACAAAAATGTCTGTATAGTTTTGATTATTTTTATATGATATGTCTCCCCCTAGAGTCTACATAACAACAGTTTGTCTTTGAAATCATTTTCTAAGCAATCAGAATCATCACGCCCGATATTAATAGGTCTTATTTGAAACTTCGGGTAATCCATGTGTATTCATTTTTGTGTTGCATTTACTTTAAAACTGAAACCTATCACGACCATATTTTTCAAAACATACATGAATACGGTTTCAAATATAAATGGCAAGTGTCAAAACTAAAGCAATGTAATATCAAAAATACCGTTTCAGCTTTGATGAAAAAGTTATTAATATAATCAACGTAACCCTGTGAACATAGCTTTTGAGGATATACTCCAATGATAAACAATTCAATTTTAAAAAACATTTTTATTTACATCCATTAAACAAAAGGACAGAAAATATACAAATAATGAAATGAATGAAGGAGGCAAGGCCCATGAAAAACATCAGGGTTTTATTTCATAGCTTAATAGCTGGTGAATAAGGAGATCTGAAAGACTTGCTGATCAACATAAATTTAAAAACTTATCATAATCAAACAGTATGCCATCAAGTTTATTTTGTTTTGGAGATAATCAGAAGCAATGTGATGTAGCACAGTAGCAATATGATATTTGAAATTATTTTCCATATCAATAGATGCTATACAAAGTCCCACTATTCGCCAAACTTCAAGAACTTGACCGTCTTTAAGAAAATTACCTAAATGAAGACGACAGGTAATCAAAATCAAGCTTCTACCCTAGACCGATATGAATGACTCATTAACACTTTTAACCGCTGGGACCTTTCCTTCCATGATTAGTGAATAATTCATCATGACCTGCAAATAGTCCAGAGAGAAATCATGATTGGAGCAGGTTCCATGGTTCAAGGAAGGTCGGGTGGTTTTACAAGAGAAAAATAAATTATCAGACTTAAAGCTTGTTTGAGCATCATAAACAGGCTTTAAAAGTATATTCCATTTGTACTATTTTGGAAACTTTTTGAAGCTTGCACAGTTCTTGACTTGAAATTCATGTATAAAGAATTATAAGCAAAAACAGTTCTGACTTCCATTTAAAGGTAAAACAATTTAGACTCAAATATCACCTGGACAAAATGTACACAAAGGATGAATGTGTGACTGAACAAACCAGTGAGTTTATGGGTCACTTTGACCCTATTCTCACTTACTTCCTTAAACTGATTTATTTAGTGGAAACCAGATTAACACATAATGGGAACGCTTAAAGCAGTCTTGGAAGCAATCTTAGTTGGTCTTCCAAACCAGTTTGGAAAAAACAACTGTTCTTCTGAAAGCATTTTTTGCACAGAAGTACGAGAGTGTAGGCATGTTGAGTGTGCTACTCGTTGGTTTAAATTTCACCACATTTGACCCCACTGAAACCATTTCCACAGCAACAAGACTACTTTGAATGAAGTGGTTCCGAAAAAAAGCAGGAGGTAATGATGGGGACAGTCAAGCAATCTTCTGAGGGAAACCAGTTTAGGAAATAGATGAGAACGGGGTATTTAAAGCACATTCACACATAGTGGACTTGACATGAGTCTACAGTCACAGGGAAGTGGGTATAAGAAATTTAAAATTCCCTTGTAGAGCAATTGGACAAGAACACAACATTTTTTTTTATCTTCCCAAAACTATCACTCTAACGAACATTAAATTAACTTTAGAAATCAAGCTATTATCACTATTTAAGAAACTATTACTAATAAGACTCTTCAGGTTTGCATATAATAATGCAAGATTTATGCATAAAACAGGTGTAAACAGTAGTTAAAAGTTCATCAAGAATGTTTTCTTTGAAAAGGAATCTATAAATAGGTTTGGTTTCACTCGGCCCAAGATCATTCCACTTTACGTTTTAGAGAATAATCAGCCCTACTCCAGAAACAAATAAGTTTGAGCTAGTTTTGATCAGGTCAGTTTCCCTGGGTTTGAATTATCTTCTTTTTAATTCAGTCTGCTGTCATCAACAAACCATCAAAGCAGATACAAATCAGATCACAAACTTTACAAACAGAGACCTAGATTTGACTGATGCTTGGTCCAAATATTGCTTTTATATCTGTCTTATCATTCATTTTTCCTTATGTTTTTTTAATTTGACACTTCAAAAATCAACCTGTTATGTACAACCAAGAGTGTAACATTGGATTATAATCACAAGAATCTATGTGTACAATCACTCAACAGAGAAAATTAAATTACAGAAGTTTATTGATGGATGGATGGTAAGTGAACTTTATAAGAGGGTTCACATAGATCCAGGTTGGACTGTTCTTGCTTTGAACTTCTGTAACAGATTTGCCTTCCCCTTTACAATAACTCTAATATGCTTTTCACACTGCACTTTTTTTCCTTAACCCTGGAAAATTAGTGGGGCTAAGGGGGGGGGGGTCTTAGCCCATCAATTTCTTGGGGTTAAGCTTACCCCACTTTGTTTCCACACGATGTTTTAGCAAAGTAAGCTAGCATGGTAAATAGTACAGTACTATCTGGCCCTGCAAAAAAGCAGGGTTAGCCGGTTTATTGTGGTGCTAGCACCACACTTGTGGTGCTAAGAGATGCAGTGTGAAACGAAACTGGGCTAAGGAAAAGTGGGGCTGAGCATTAGTCAATCACAGAAGTCGAAATTGCACGTTAATTGTGTTCTGTATGGGAAATCATCAATATTCATGAGCTGTTTGGTAGTCCAGGGTTAAGGTGTTAACCCAAGCTAAGCAAATAGTATGGGGTTAAAAATGACAGTGTGAATAAAAAAAAGAGAAAGTATGGGGTGAAGGATAATCCGGGGTGAAGGATAATCCGGGGTTAAGGATAGTATGGGGTTGAGGAAATGCGGGGTTAAGGAAATGCAGTGTGAGAAGCATATAGGTGTTAACATCTTAATTATCATTGTCTGCAGTTATTACTGCAGGGAAATGCTAAAAGGGAAGTCACCCTGAAGAAAAGTCAGTTGTAAAAATAGCAGAATAAATAACATAGAATATTGGTGAAGGTATGGGGAATGTCCATCAAAGATTAAGAAAGTTATTAGAATAATTGATTTGTTATGTCATAAAAGAGCAGCTGCCCCAAATGTTGTGTAATACAAACTGCATAAATTTATCTTTTTTTGAATAGTTCGTAATGACTTTTTTAGGAATGGGTGTGAAATGATTTGTCTATTGATACAAAAACATTTTCAACATTCTGATAAAATGACATCTCACGGATATGATATGTACGTTGCTCTCATATGAAATCACAAATCAAATGATTAAAATTCTAATAAATTTTTTTATTCTTGGACAAATTTCTCTCAAATCTTTGGCAGTATATTTTATTTTTCGGCAATTTTTACAACTAACTTTTTTCTCGTGGTGAACTTCCCCTATAATAGTATGCACTGAAGTGCACTGTGCAACTTACAAATTTAGAATATGGAAAACTATTCAACGACTACTGTAATAAATGATCATTAAAAATTTCACATTTCCCCTCTGGCAAACACAAAATGTTTCATGACAAAAATGTATAAAAAAGAGAAAAGTGAAAAAGAAAATTACAGTAAAATAGCCTAATATCAAACTATTGTATCAATATTAGGTTAAAATATCTCATAAAATAAGATTGTAATTATTCATAATTCTTTGTATTATCATTTTGAAAACTTGCCCCATACCATTTTCTTCATGCATCATTCATTTCTTGTTTAACTCATTAAGCTGTTGTGGCTCTACATTAAATTACTCCCCATTTTTCTTCTTACTTATTGTAATCTCCCTTTCTTTCATAAAAAACCGTAACAGAAATCTTTGTTTTCTATTTTTGTTAAGAATACAAAATTATTGTTTTCAATCCAATGGTACAGCATAAGGAAAGATTCCCTTCATTTTCATTCAACACATTATCGATTTTCATCATTTTTTTTGCCTTCTCAATAGGGTACCTACATGTATAATGACTATTTATTACACAGGAAGAGCCAAGTATTATCTTCTTGGCCTTGGTGGTTAGCTAAGATAGCTTTTTAATCTGGTGGTGGTTCATGCACAAACCCAGGAAATATAAAACTACACATTATGTAATCCCTAGGATGATCCTCTAAAATTAGTGGTATCTCATAAAAATTCTGCAAAAACTCAGTCGATTTAAAAAATAAACAAAAAAATTGGCACGCAATGGTGCGATAAAGGTTTGCCATCTTTGATTTGAAGTGTGAAAAGTTCCAATGGACATTTGAAGTTAAAAAGTCCCAATGGAAACAGTAAAGATGCAAAGAAATTAACCACTGTATAAACATGTACAGAGCAGACTCTCAACCATACTTTTTGAGACACCTTAACATTGACCCTGAACAAATACCTGGGAATCTCATAATTGCAAGAAAGTCTTATTATCCCAGGAAAGGAAATCAACAACAATTTTATACTTCAAAAATACCCCTCCAAATTCAATTTGATGTTCAAGTGCAACTGTACAGAACTTGGCACTGCAATGTACATTGTATTAGAGTGGAACATGGTCGTAATCGAGAAGAAGTCGTAACAAAAAAAAAGGTTGCAAGAAAGATTGTCTACTCTCTTATCAAGAATTCCTGATCTAAAGTGACATTAACAACCAGGGGAGTGTTTCACAAGACATATTGTCACAGACTTTTCACTGACAAATTTGCTCTCAGCCAATCAAATGCAATGATTTCAGTAGCTTATAACAGTTATCAGTGGAAATTGCTTTGTGAAATGCTCCCCCGATGATTGGAAAGAGACATCCTGACAGGCAGGGGGATCTGAAAAACTTTTTGATTGAACACACCGTGTCAGCAACCGCAATAAGGTGAAAATGAAAAGATAGCAGACAGAGTTACAGTGATCCTATCTCACCATCTTTGAATTTTGGTGGAATACTTGTCTGAAGGAAAGTTTGACTCATCTCAGGACGATAAAGAAATCTGTAAACTGTGCTGCTCCTCCATGCTTACCCACCCAAGAAGCAGGGCTGTATTTGCCATGGTGTATTTTCATGAAATGAACTCTTACCAGTAATCAACTATAGTGACAACAGCTCTGCTGTATTGGAGAACAAGAGGACTATATTATAAGAAATCAATTACTGCTGTTTAAACTAAAGATCTAGCTGAAGAAGATTGCTACAGTTGCTATTTAAAGCAAGGATACCAGCCTAGGTAAAGCAAAACTTTGCAAGACACTTAGCAGCATATTCTTGGTAAGTTAAAGTTAAGTAGTGTCGGCAAGTTGCAATAGTATTGAAAATGAAATTATAATATGTTATCCGTGTTATCTTAATAGGCGATTGCCTGACTCATCACTTGATTAAGTAAATAATTATTTTCAAAAAAAACATTCACTTTCCTGTTTTAAAAAACACTACATTAAGTTCATGACTCGTGATTAATACTGACACATACATGTAACATATATTGCAGTCTAGCACCATCTTAATGACATTAATGGGGGGTATAATTCTAGCTCTTCATTCATATTATTCTAAAACTTTACACCAAGCAGGATCTGAATTTCCAATTTAAAGGTGGAGTTCACCCTGAAGAAAACTTTGTTGTAAAAATAGCATAACAAATGATTTGAAATATTGGTGAAGGTTTGAGGAAAATCCAGTTAAGATTAATTCATTTTTTATTTTTAAGTTTATGATTTGTGACGTCATAAACGGGCAGCTGCCTCATACATTATGTAATATAAAATGCATAAATTTCAATTTTTAATGGTTTGTGATGACAATTTTTGTTTTCTCTTTAGGAATGGGTGTGAAATTATTTATGTATTGATATACTGAAGGTTAAGTAAAAACCATTTTCAATTTTCTGACAAAATTACATTTCATCAATTTTTTTACCATACATCATGTAGGAAAGCTGCTCACATATGCCATCACAAATCAAATAATTAAAATCCCAATAACTTTTTTATTCTATGATGGATTTTTCTCAAAAACCTTCAGCAATATGTTTAATATTTTGTCTATTTTTACAATAAACTTTTGGTCAGGTTGAACTTCCCCTTTAATAACTGTTACTATTATTCAGCACTGATCATCATTCACAAAATGAACCACTGTATATATGTGATCGATCATACCGAAATGAGAGAAAAGTCGCAAATCAAAATTCCTAGAAATTCGGCAAACAAATAAAAAAGTCAAAATTTTGAAGATTTTTTTGTGTTCATTTTATGATTCTTCCATGTTTCATAAACATTGTGAAAAAAATGAGTGAATTTGATGACGGTAAAGTGATAAAAAAACAGTTTTTCTGTGAGTGTTTTTTGGGGTCAATTCAAGATTTTCTGATACTTGGCACGCTCGACTTGATCGAATTTCGCTTCATACCAAGCTCCGCCCCTAGCAACGTACGCCATTGTTGATTGGCTATTCATTTAAACTCGTGTACAGCTGGCGGCGTCCGACCGGCCGCTCGCTCGATCGATCGGTTCAATGAGCTTCAAAAGAAAGATCATAAGCATCGCTTTCAATACGTATTCTGAAATTGAAAAGGCGGCTTCTTGACAAAAGTTAACAATGGGATTCAACTTCAAAAGGGTTATTTTTGTGATAATGCAAGTGATCGGGATGTTTCGAAGATAAAACTATTTTCAAAAGAAAGGGTTTAAAATCTAAAAACGTATTGTATGTTCACGGATGTGGGTTAATTGATCTGCAGTATCATTAACAAAAAGAAAAAAGGTTTAACATGAAAGCTTGGTGGGCTTCGTTATTTCCAATTATTTTTGCCTTCAATTTTTTATCATGTCCCATTCGACTGTGCCCAGATCTATTCTCTCTGTCCCTCTCTGTTATTCTGTTACCTTCTTCTTTCGTCTTTCTTGCATTTTATTTCTTCCTTTCTTCCCCTCTCACCCTTTTCGCTCTTCTCATTCAGATGATTCGGTCTCTTCTTTCTAAATCTCCCTCCTTGTTCTTCCTCAACTTCTTTCTCTTATTTAATTCCAATTCGTTAATTCCTCTTTTGTTTTCCTTTCTTCTCACCCTTTCCTTCTTCTCTTTTTTCTATGTCGATTATTTTCTCCTCTCCCCCCTTTGTTCACCCTTCACCCTTTTCCCCCATATTTTCCCCTTTTCTTCTTTTTCGTTTCTATTTACATAATTCTTTTTTTTTTTTGTTCTTCTCACCCTTCGATCTTCTCTCTTTTTGCCGGTTTTCTTTCTTCTTTACTTCTTTCTTTTCTCCCTCCCTCACCCACCGTCTCATTCCTCTTCTTTTTTTTTATTTCGTTCCTCTTTAATATATTTCTGTTTTCCTTCTTCCTCTCACCTGCTCATCCCTACGATCTTATTCCTCCCCCTCCATTTCTTTTTCTCCTACCTCGTCGATCTGCTCTAATTTTTTGACCTCATTTCTTGCCCTTTTCCTTCTCTCTCTTGCTCATCCCAACGTCTTATTCCTCTCACTTTTCCCTCTTGTTTTTTTGGTTCTATATAATTCCTTCTTCTCCCCATTCGATCTTCTATTTTTTTGTTATCACAGCTGTTCTTTAAGGGGGGAAGGATGGGAAGGGATAAGCGAAAACAGAGCAGAGAGAGGGATGGGAAGGAATAAGCGAAAACAGAGCAGAAAGAGAGAGGGATGGAAAGGAATAAACGAAAACAGAGCAGAAAGAGAGAGGGATGGGAAGGAATAAGTGAAAACAAGGACAAGAGAGAGGGGATCGGTATTATACAGTGAAAGATGAGAAAAAATATCGTACAGCTTTTATTGTTTTTTGTTGTCCTTTCTCTAAAATTTCCATTTCCTCCCGTAAAATAATATCAATATATTTGAGAAAAGAAAGAAAAGGCATGGCTTGAAAAATAAAAAATAAAGGCAAGAAAAGAAAAGAGTATTTGACAGGGTCAGACTTGACCCCCTTTTCAAAATTTTCTTTTATGGCGCCGGTGAAGTACAAAAATATGTGTGCTGCTCGGCAGTACGCCCCCCCCCTCCCTTCGCCAAAAGCTGGATCCGCCTATGAAAAAGTAAGAAAAACATACAAAGCGGGAAAGGAAGGAAAGAAGAACATGTGAGAAAGAACAAATCATTCCAAAATACTATGCTAGCGTGATTAGTAAGAAAGGGAAATAAACAACAAAGATGACAAAATAGCAAACAATTATTAACAGTGGCAAATTAAGGTAGAATGGAATGCGTCAAAAGTTCGATTGGAAAATTACGATAACGGTCAAGAAAAAACTTAAAACACATCCGGGCTGCCTAACATTTTAATCATACCTGCAATTCGATTTAAAATGGCGGCTAGATTTAAGGTTTAACATGGAACTTGATAATAATAATACAAATTGACATACACAGGCTCTTCGATCAATCTTTCAATCAGAAACTTTCTTGAAATGAAGTAAACTGACAACAATAAACATTATATGAATTCTTTTATTTATTTATTTCAAAAACCCTTGGTAATATATAAACAAATGATTCAATGAGTTCATTTTTTTCGTGGAAACGAGTATAGAATTGGAGTCTCCAGTCACGATACCCATGATAATGATGATAATGATAATTATACGCCTCAGTATTGATCTTGGCAACGTCGATTGGCGGATACGCATTTACATGGTAAAATGTCTTTAAAAGAAATAAAAAATCAAAGTTCTTTTCATTCTAGCGCTTTCTTATGGTAACAAAAGAAAGGGGGAGAAATCCCCGTTGTTTTTCCTTTCATTCTTCGCAAAGCAGTGTAGGCCTATTGGCAGTGAACAGGGTCAAGTCGATTCCAAAGGCGAGATTGTAAACAAGGCCTGACCTGTGTGTGTGTGTGTGGGGGATTATCCCATTTTCGAGGGATAACTAACAGAGGAACTTGAACTTTCTTTCAACAAACCACACCCTTCACTTATTTCGATCATTGCCAGTATGAGAATGATAAAAAAATAAGCGTGCCGCTTGCTAGTAACTAGCATGCGACTAGCAGGGCACTCGCTTAATAAGCGAGTGCATGCTAGCGAACAGTCCCTGCTCGCTAAAAGATCGCTTAACTATTACTCTGCACGCATATTACACGCTTATTAAGCTAGCCGCATGCTAGTTACTAGCATGCCGCAATCTTGCGCAAGCTAGTCGCACGCTTCCCGCAAGCTTGGAAATTTCTGTAGGGGATAGTTATCATGAAGAAAGACTTATTCATTGGTTTGATAAATTTCAAGGAAGAAAAAATCGCAATAAATCTAAAATTACATAATGTATATCAATCATTATTTGATACCTCAGTTTGTCTCATATAAACTTGTAGTGAAAAGAACATTAATTTTACACTCATTTTAATCTTTACTAGATAATAAATGTTACGATCAAGCGTGGCATTCAGGACATCGTCCTGTCATGTCTCAGATTTTCGTTTTATTTCATTTTATTTTTTTTTATTTTAAATATTTTTATTATTATTATTATGTTTTTCTCTTTTTTAGGTGTGCACTCATTTGTTTAAAAATATAAAGAGAGTATCTCCCCTAATCAATCCTCTATTGAAAATAATTATGACGGGTCTTTACTCAGGGTACTTCCTCGCTCTTTTTGTTGTAGAATTAAGACGTTTATATCAAGGTTTTTTTCAGCATCACTTTTAGAATCACTATAACCCTTTTCCTATTGCCTTTTTTCATTAATATACCTTTACATGTATGTATTTTGTACTAATTTTGAATCATTCCAATGCTGTAAATAATACCCCCTCCCCCGATGATCGGTAATAGACGATATTAAACAAATTATTCGCGTTTTTGTTCTCACTTTCTCAATCTAACATAAGCATTAAAAAAACATGAGTGCACAAGCCATTAGTAAAGGTGAGGTACAAATTATTTTGAGGGCCCATCTTACCATTTTACAAGGGATAGTTGTTTTTTAGAATATGCGGTTTAAGTTCAGGTCTTAATGACTCGCTTGATAGATTACATGTCAAGAGTCCGGGTGAGAGTAAACGCCATCGATATTCAAACAAGCCGATGGCACAATGAAAATCATTGGAATACTCCCTCCTCCATGGTTTTAGGGCCAACCTTTTATCCCCGCCTTTTATTTCATTAATAAGGGAGATCATGACATTCTTTTTCTTTCACGAAGATTATTATAAAACCCCGGTTTAACCAATGATGTGTAGAAGATAACTGATTGACATGGAACGTTGTTTCGTCTTGCAGTCACGCGTTACTTGCAAGTTGACTATTGTTCTCAATGCAGCCTCCTCATTGGTTAATCGTTTCGCCATTTTGGCAAACGGTTACTAGGGCATTTCGGTTAGCTCGGCGGTGGCAAAATAGATTTTTTCATGGAGCAGGGTCAAAACGGAAGTCAAACTTCGAAGGCGTTTTTCTCTTGATTTTTATTTTCAAGAGCCCAATTCTTCTTGCATTCTAAGGCTAATATCTCCACTAATATTTACTCTTAAGGGTCGAGTGACATATCAAATTAAAGGTAAAGAAATGGGGAATAATAATCACTAAAAAAATCGGATTTGAAAAATTCCGACTTGTCTCTCATTTCGGTGTGACGAGTCACATATTCTTTATCAAATTTTAAATAGGTCTCCTTGGATACATCTGAAATGAAATTTGCTTTATATTTATTCCAGCCTACGCTCTTCCATTAGACAGATTAATTTGTAAATACAAACTCTATTTCAGTGGTGTATTGTTAGGCAAAGAGTGATATCATTATCACCTAAAGTGAGAAGAATACACTATCAAACTGTATTTGATAGTTATGAGCCCATATGCAAAATTGATGAAATTTCATGAATTCGTAAATCATGAAGTGAATGCAGTTTCAGACAAATCATCTCTCGATTCGAAATCTGAATAACCTAGGACAAACTTTCCCTCAGAATTCAATTAAATCTACCAGCATCTTAATGACATCAACTATAAAACATTGGTGGATATCAAGCCAACAGCCCCTTGTTGCAAAGTTTGAATGAAATCATAAATTTCATGAGTCCATGAGTATTGATCAAGTTGCATGTAATAAAACCTAGTGGTTTGAAACCACAATGGGCATTAACCTCTGCTCTCATAATTCATAGAGATGCTACTATTGCGACAACGGCCTATCCTGAAATTGAGTTGTAACCTTTTATTTGACTTAACTGACTTTTCTAATTGACAGGCTTTGTGGAGGGACCATCCTGTCCCATTAGGTACTGGGTTAAGTTTTGAAATCAGAAACTGAGTTTTGAAAACTTTGAGCAAAGTCCAGATATTTCAGTAATAATTTTAAATGTTATTTAGAGTGGGCTATACGTGGGTCAAAAATGCTTTTTGGTCATTTTAATATGGCAACAGTTTTATTTATTTCTTGTAATGTATCTCAACATGAAATGACATTATTTTTTGTCTCGGGTCCCAGAAAAAGTGTTTTAAACCATTATTTGTAGAGTACTAAAGGTACTAACTTTAGGAAAAACAAACTGCCTGTCCCTTGAAACATATGAATAGACACCAAAACCAGAGAAAAAGACCACCTAATAAAGAATTTGTGGCCAAATATATGATTTGGGGGGTTTGGGCGGCCATTTTGGATTTTGGCCAGGCACACTTTTTTCTCGGACCGGAGACAAAAAATATTGTAATTTCCTGTTGAGTTAAGGTAAAAGGAATACAAAACAAGTAGAATACCTCTGACAGTCTCACCTGCATTACATTTACACAATTCAATATTGCAGCAGTGCTGACTTTCAAAACATCTAAAATTATACTTAAACAACACCAGTTGTATGATAATATAAAAATACTATGTTCATTGACCCTAAATGTCCTATGACCTTGATCATTTTACCTAAGACTGTGCAAGATGATCAGTAATACTTGATTATTCACATGTCCCTGTTTCATAAACTACACTGTAGAACAATAAACTTAAAGTTATTATGACAATTGAATAATTATTTCCAAACATGTCCATATAGTGCCAAGTACCCTTGCTCATGTAACCTGAAACTCATGCAGGATATTTATTGATATTTTACTTTTATGTCAAATTTTGTGAACTAGAAGCATATACTTTATATGATGACACTTAAAAATTTAACCTTGGGTAAGATTTCAATATTGATTCCCCAAACATGGTCTATTAAGTTCATTGACCCTAAATGACCTATGGCCTTGGCCATGTGGCCTAAAACTCAGGTAAGATGTTCAGTGATACTCAAATACCCTTATATCTAAGTTTCATTAGGCCTAAATAGGTCCATGTTCTTTCTAAGTTATGATATTTCACGAACTTAACCTTGGTTAAGTTTTCAATGTTGATGACTCCACCTCCCTTGTCGCCGTCGCCGCCGCCGCCGTTGGAAAACAGGCGTATACAGTCTTGTTACAACACTCAAATTCCATTCACATATTTCTTTCCTGAACATTCAATTTTTAAGCTAGCAAAGCAGACTTCAGTATCTGTCACCAATCCAGGTAATATATGTAGAGAAATAGAGATAAAAGACAGGAAGAAACTGGCTACATGTACTCCAATATGTCTTGTTTCAACTTAGGAGCAGTCTCTTACCTCAGTTAAAGATACTTCACAAATATGAAATACATAATTTTATGAGTCAAAACCCACATCACTCTCAGACTAAAATATGTTTGAAATTCACAAAAAAAATAATCGTTTCCAATTTTCAATGTACATATTTCTTTCCTGAACCTTTGAGTTAGCAAAGCTTTTCTCAGACAGTATCTGTAACTGAATGTAATAATGAGAGAAAGAAAGGAAGAGACTGGCTACTCCAATAAGTCACATTGCATAGGAGCTATTGCTGACTTCAAAGTCAGTCTTTTACCTCAGTTAAAGATACTTCACAAATATGAAATACATAATTTTATGAGTTAAAACCCACATCACTCTCAGACTAAAAATATATGTTTGGAATTCACAAAAAAATAATCATTTCCATGTACATATTTCTTTCCTGGACCTTTGAGTTAGCAAAGCTTTTCTCAGACAGTATCTGTAACCGATCAAGGTAATAACGAGAGAGAGAAAGAAAGGAAGAGACTGGCTACTCCAATAAGTCACATTGCATAGGAGCTATTGCTGACTTCAAAGTCAGTCTTTTACCTCAGTTAAAGATACTTCACAAATATGAAATACATAATTTTATGAGTTAAAACCCACATCACTCTCAGACTAAAAATATATGTTTGGAATTCACAAAAAATAATCATTTCCATGTACATATTTCTTTCCTGAACCTTTGAGTTAGCAAAGCTTTTCTCAGACAGTATCTGTAACTGAATGTAATAATGAAGAAAGAAAGAAAGGAAGAGACTGGCTACTCCAATAAGTCACATTGCATAGGAGCTATTGCTGACTTCAAAGTCAGTCTTTTACCTCAGTTAAAGATACTTCACAAATATGAAATACATAATTTTATGAGTTAAAACCCACATCACTCTCAGACTAAAAATATGATTGGAATTCATAAAAAAATAATCATTTCCATGTACATATTTCTTTCCTGGACCTTTGAGTTAGCAAAGCTTTTCTCAGACAGTATCTGTAACCGATCAAGGTAATAACGAGAGAGAGAAAGAAAGGAAGAGACTGGCTACTCCAATAAGTCACATTGCATAGGAGCTATTGCTGACTTCAAAGTCAGTCTTTTACCTCAGTTAAAGATACTTCACAAATATGAAATACATAATTTTATGAGTTAAAACCCACATCACTCTCAGACTAAAAATATGTTTGGAATTCACAAAAAATAATCATTTCCATGTACATATTTCTTTCCTGAACCTTTGAGTTAGCAAAGCTTTTCTCAGACAGTATCTGTAACTGATCGATGTAATAAAGAGAGAAAGAAAGAAAGGAAGAGACTGGCTACTCCAGTAAGTTACATTGCAAAGGAGCTATTGCTAACTTCAAAGTCAGTCTTTTACCTCAGTTAAAGATACTTCACAAATATGAAATACATAATTTTATGAGTTAAAACCCACATCACTCTCAGACTAAAAATATATGTTTGGAATTCACAAAAAATAATCATTTCCATGTACATATTTCTTTCCTGGACCTTTGAGTTAGCAAAGCTTTTCTCAGACAGTATCTGTAACCGATCAAGGTAATAACGAGAGAGAGAAAGAAAGGAAGAGACTGGCTACTCCAATAAGTCACATTGCATAGGAGCTATTGCTGACTTCAAAGTCAGTCTTTTACCTCAGTTAAAGATACTTCACAAATATGAAATACATAATTTTATGAGTTAAAACCCACATCACTCTCAGACTAAAAATATGTTTGGAATTTACAAAAAAATAATCATTTCCAATTTTCCATGTACATATTTCTTTCCTGAACCTTTGAGTTAGCAAAGCTTTTCTCAGACAGTATCTGTAACTGAATGCATGAGAGAGAGAAAGAAAGGAAGAGACTGGCTACACCAGTAAGTTACATTGCAAAGAGCTAACTTCAAAGTCAGTCTTTTACCTCAGTTAAAGATACTTCACAAATATGAAATACATAATTTTATGAGTTAAAACCCACATCACTCTCAGACTAAAAATATATGTTTGGAATTCATAAAAATTAATCATTTCCGATTTTCCATGTTCATATTTCTTTCCTGAACCTTTGAGTTAGCAAAGCTTTTCTCAGACAGTATCTGTAACCGATCAATGTAATAACGAGTTACATTGCAAAGGAGCTATTGCTAACTTCAAAGTCGGTCTTCTACCTCAGTTAAAGATACTTCACAAATATAAAATACATAATTTCATGAGTTAAAACCCACATCACTCTCAGACTAAAAATATGTTTGGAATTCACAAAAAAATAACCATTTCCATGTACATATTTCTTTCCTGGACCTTTGAGTTAGCAAAGCTTTTCTCAGACAGTATCTGTAACCGATCAAGGTAATAACGAGTTACATTGCAAAGGAGCTATTGCTAACTTCAAAGTCGGTCTTCTACCTCAGTTAAAGATGCTTCACAAATATGAAATACATAATTTTATGAGTTAAAACCCACATCACTCTCAGACTAAAAATATATGTTTGGAATTAACAAAAAAATAATAATTTCCAATTTTCCATGTACATATATGTTTCCTGAACCTTTGAGTTAGCAAAGCTATTCTCAGACAGTATCTGTAACTGAATGTAATAATGAGAGAAAGAAAGGAAGAGACTGGCTACACCAGTAAGTCACACTGCATAGGAGCTATTGCTGACTTCAAAGTCAGTCTTTTACCTCAGTTAAAGATACTTTTTTTTCCATGTACATATTTCTTTCCTGGACCTTTGAGTTAGCAAAGCTTTTCTCAGACAGTATCTGTAACCGATCAAGGTAATAACGAGTTACATTGCAAAGGAGCTATTGCTAACTTCAAAGTCGGTCTTCTACCTCAGTTAAAGATACTTCACAAATATGAAATACATAATTTTATGAGTTAAAACCCAATTCACTCTCAGACTAAAAATATATGTTTGGAATTAACAAAAAAATAATAATTTCCAATTTTCCATGTACATATATGTTTCCTGAACCTTTGAGTTAGCAAAGCTTTTCTCAGACAGTATCTGTAACTGAATGTAATAATGAGAGAAAGAAAGGAAGAGACTGGCTACACCCGTAAGTCACACTGCATAGGAGCTATTGCTGACTTCAAAGTCAGTCTTTTACCTCAGTTAAAGATACTTCACAAATATGAAATACATAATTTTATGAGTTAAAACCCACATCACTCTCAGACTAAAAATATATGTTTGGAATTCACAAAAAATAATCATTTCCATGTACATATTTCTTTCCTGGACCTTTGAGTTAGCAAAGCTTTTCTCAGACAGTATCTGTAACCGATCAAGGTAATAACGAGAGAGAGAAAGAAAGGAAGAGACTGGCTACTCCAGTAAGTTACATTGCAAAGGAGCTATTGCTAACTTCAAAGTCAGTCTTTTACCTCAGTTAAAGATACTTCACAAATATGAAATACATAATTTTATGAGTTAAAACCCACATCACTCTCAGACTAAAAATATATGTTTGGAATTCACAAAAAATAATCATTTCCATGTACATATTTCTTTCCTGGACCTTTGAGTTAGCAAAGCTTTTCTCAGACAGTATCTATAACCGATCAATGTAATAATGAGAGAGAGAAAGAAAGGAAGAGACTGGCTACTCCAGTAAGTTACATTGCAAAGGAGGTATTACTAACTTCAAAGTCGGTCTTTTACCTCAGTTAAAGATACTTCACAAATATGAAATACATAATTTTATGAGTTAAAACCCACATCACTCTCAGACTAAAAATATATGTTTGGAATTCACAAAAAATAATCATTTCCATGTACATATTTCTTTCCTGGACCTTTGAGTTAGCAAAGCTTTTCTCAGACAGTATCTGTAACTGATCAAGGTAATAACGAGTTACATTGCAAAGGAGCTATTGCTAACTTCAAAGTCGGTCTTCTACCTCAGTTAAAGATACTTCACAAATATGAAATACATAATTTTATGAGTTAAAACCCACATCACTCTCAGACTAAAAATATATGTTTGGAATTAACAAAAAAATAATAATTTCCAATTTTCCATGTACATATATGTTTCCTGAACCTTTGAGTTAGCAAAGCTTTTCTCAGACAGTATCTGTAACCAATCAATGTAATAATGAGAGAAAGAAAGGAATGGACTGGCCACTCCAATAAGTCACATTGCATAGGAGCTATTGCTGACTTCAAAGTCAGTCTTTTACCTCAATAATAATAACAATAATAAAAGATTTGTATAGTGCACATATCTGTCGATGATACTCAAGGTGCACAATTACCTACTAATACAGAAAATTACATTAATAAATACACTGAAAATGAAATGGAACAAATTTAAAAAAAAGATGAAAACACTTAACAAATATGAAATACATAATTTTATGAATTATTATCCACTTCACTCTCACACTAAAAATATATGCTCGCAATTTAAAAAAAAAATGTTTCCATGTTCTTTTTCATTCCTGAACCTTTATGTTAATAGCAAAGCTATTTTCAGTATCTGTAACTGATCTAGGTATAAATAAAGAGAGAGGAAAAGAGAAAAAAGAGAGAAAAAAGTAAGAGATTGGCTACTCCTGTATTTAGTCGCATTGCATGGGAGCTATTGCTGACTTCAAAGTCAGTTTTTACCTCAGTTAAAGATACCTTACAAATATGAAATACATAATTTTATGAGTTAAAACCCACATCACTCTCAGACTAAAAATATGTGTTTGGAATTCACAAAAAAATAATAATGTCCACGTACATATTTCTTTCCTGAACCTTTGAGTTAGCAAAGCTTTTCTCAGACAGTATCTGTAACCTATCGAGGATTCGAGGTAATACAGAGAGAGAGAAAGGAAGACACTGGCTACTCCAATAAGTCACATTGCATAGGAGCTATTGCTGACTTCAAAGTCAGTCTTTTACCTCAGTTTAAGATACTTCACAAATATGAAATACAAAAGTTTATGAATATATATTAAAAAAAAAAACATTTCCATGTACTTTTTCATTCCTGAACCTTTATGTTAATAGCAAAGCTATTTTCAGTATTGTTATATATATGAATAATTGTAAAAGAATTTTAAAGCAATTACATTCATCTTTTAGTTATTTCCCTTTAAGGATAGCCAAGAATTGTAAAGAACGTTCCTGAATGTCTTTTATTATGCAGGCCTTGCCTATTTAAAAGGCCAAGGAGTTTTATTGTTATTTCTGAATAGAGATTAGGAACAATAGGCTTAGCTATGCTATTGACACTGTTGATTTCAATGAGGTCATTCAAGAATGTTTTAGAAATGAAGAAGGCTCCTGAAAGAGGAAGAATATTCTTTTGGAAGACAATGCTAGAACTTTCCATTATAGTGAATTCTAGAAGGATAGTTGTAATTGGGTATATATAAGGTGGCAGTTTCTTTAAGGATATCATCACATCATATGAGAGCAGGAGATCACATCACATCATATGAGATCACTTCACCAGATCAGATCAGAGCAGTTTATTTCTCCCTGGAATATCTATATTGTGTGGAATTATTTGCCCACCATCAATGAACTGTTTGCAGTTATCTTGAGAGAGAAATTATCAGTTCTCATCGAGATCATCAACATCATCAACCTGTTCAATGAACACTCTTCAACCCATGTATTGCTGAATTTGACTGTTAATCATCATCAACATCGTCTTCACGGACATTTCAACTCGTTACAGTGACTTTTATTATTCATCGGACTTCAACATCAGTTTCATCATCGCCATCATCAATAAGGAATCTTCCCAGCCTACCTGGAATATATAACCCTGGATTGTACATCAGACACTTCAAGAGATTTATGTAAGATCATTATTTGTTTTATTTATGTATAATTATTTCCTGTAATAAAAAAAGGGAAATTTAAATTAAATCTTGATTGTTATTTGTTGCAGTATCGTAACAGTATCTGTAACTGATCAAGGTATAAATAAAGAGAGAGGAAAAGAGAGAAAAAGAGAGAAAAAAGTAAGAGACTGGCTACTCAAATAAGTAACATTGCATAGGAGCTATTGCTGACTTCAAAGTCAGTCTTACCTCAGTTAAAGATACTTCACAAATATGAAATACATAATTTCATGAGTTAAAACCCACATCACTCTCAGACTAAAAATATGTTATGAAATACAAAAGCTTATGAGTATATGTAAAAAAAAAACATTGCCATGTACTTTTTCATTCCTGAACCTTTATGTTAATAGCAAAGCTATTTTCAGTATCTGTAATTGATCTAGGTATAAATAAAGAGAGAAACAGAGAGAAAAAAAAATAAGAGATCGGCTACTCCTATATTTAGTCACATTACATAGGAGCTATTGCTGACTTCAAAGTCAGTCTTTTACCTCAGTTAAAGATACTTCACAAATATGAAATACATAATTTTATGAGTTAAAACCCACATCACTCTCAGACTAAAAATATATGTTTGGAATTCACAAAAAATAATCATTTCCATGTACATATTTCTTTCCTGAACCTTTGAGTTAGCAAAGCTTTTCTCAGACAGTATCTGTAACCGATCGAGGTAATAAAGAGAGAAAGAAAGGAAGAGACTGGCTACTCCAATAAGTCACATTGCATAGGAGCTATTGCTGACTTCAAAGTCAGTCTTTTACCTCAGTTAAAGATACTTCACAAATATGAAATACAAAAGCTTATGAGTATATATTAAAAAAAACATTTCCATGTACTTTTTCATTCCTGAACCTTTATAATAATAGCAAAGCTATTTTCAGTATCTGTAACTGATCTAGGTATAAATAAAGAGAGAGAAAAAGAGAGAAAAAGAGAGAAAAAAGTAAGAGACTGGCTACTCCAATAAGTCACATTGCATAGGAGCTATTGCTGACTTCAAAGTCAGTCTTTTACCTCAGTTAAAGATACTTCACAAATATGAAATACATAATTTTATGAGTTAAAACCCACATCACTCTCAGACTAAAAATATATGTTTGGAATTCACAAAAAATAATCATTTCCATATTTATTTCTGTCCTGTACTTTCTCAGTATCTGTAACTGATCAAGGTAATAAAGAGAGAGTAAGAGAGAAAGCATGGAAGAGACTGGCTACTCCAATAAATCACATTGCATAGGAGCTATTGCTGACTTCAAAGTCAGTCTTTTACCTCAGTTAAAGATACTTCACAAATATAAAATACATAATTTTATGAGTTCAAATCCACATCACTCTTAGAATAAAAATATGTTTTTGGAATTCACAAAAAAAATAATCATTTCCATGTACATTATTGCTGACATCAAAGTCAGTCTTTTACCTCAGTTAATGATACTTCACAAATATGAAATACAAAAGCTTATAAGTATATATTAAAAAAAAAACTTTTCCAAGTACTCTTTCATTCCTGAACCTTTATGTTAATAGCAAAGCTATTTTCAGTATCTGTAACTGATCAAGGTATAAATAAAGAGAGAGGAAAAGAGAGGAAAAGAGAGAAAAAAGAGAGAAAAAGTAAGAGATTGGCTACTCCAATAAGTCACATTGCATAGGAGCTATTTCTGACTTCAAAGTCAGTCTTTTACCTCAGTTAAAGATACTTCACAAATATGAAATACATAATTTTTTTAGTTAAATCCCACATCACTCTCAGACTAAAAATATATGTTTGGAATTCACAAAAAATAATCATTTCCATATTTATTTCTTTCCCGGACTTTCTCAATATCTGTAACTGATCAAGGTAATAAAGAGAGAGTAAGAGAGAAAGCATGGAAGAGACTGGCTACTCCAATAAATCACATTGCATAGGAGCTATTGCTGACTTCAAAGTCAGTCTTTTACCTCAGTTAAAGATACTTCACAAATATAAAATACATAATTTATGAGTTCAAATCCAAATCACTCTTAGACTAAAAATATAAATAATTTGCAATTAAAAAAAAACATTCCATTTCCACATTTTTTATTTCTTTCCCGTACTTTCTCAGTATCTGCAACTGATCAAGGTAATAAAGAGAGAGTAAGAGAGAAAGCATGGAAGAGACTGGCTACTCCAATAAATCACATTGCATAGGAGCTATTGCTGACTTCAAAGTCAGTCTTTTACCTCAGTTAAAGATACTTCACAAATATGAAATACATAATTTTATGAGTTAAAACCCACATCACTCTCAGACTAAAAATATATGTTTGGAATTCACAAAAAATAATCATTTCCATGTACATATTTCTTTCCTGAACCTTTGAGTTAGCAAAGCTTTTCTCAGACAGTATCTGTAACTGATCGAGGTAATAAAGAGAGAAAGAAAAAGGAAGAGACTGGCTACTCCAATAAGTCACATTGCATAGGAGCTATTGCTGACTTCAAAGTCAGTCTTTTACCTCAGTTAAAGATACTTCACAAATATGAAATACATAATTTTATGAGTTAAAACCCACATCACTCTCAGACTAAAAATATATGTTTGGAATTCACAAAAATAATCATTTCCATATACATATTTCTTTCCTGAACCTTTGAGTTAGCAAAGCTTTTCTCAGACAGTATCTGTAACCGATCGAGGTAATAAAGAGAGAGAGAAAGAAAGGAAGAGACTGGCTACTCCAATAGGTCTTATTGCATAAGAGCTATTGCTGACTTCAAAGTCAGTCTTTTACCTCAGTTAAAAATACTTCACAAATATGAAATACATAATTTTATGAGTTCATATCTACTTCACTCTTAGAATTAAAATACACATTATTTGCAATAAAAAAACATTCGGTTTCCACATACTTATTTCTTTCATGAACCTTCTCAGTATCTGTGACTGATCGAGGTAATAAAGATAGAGTAAGAGAGAAATAAAGGAAGAGACTGGCTACTCCAATAGGTCACATTGCATAGGAGCTATTGCTGACTTCAAAGTCAGTCTTTTACCTCACTTAAAGATACTTCACAAATATGAAATACATAATTTTATGAGTTAAATCCCACATCACTCTCAGACTAAAAATATATGTTTGGATTTCACAAAACAAAATCATTTCCATGTACATGTACTTATTTCTTTCCTGAACCTTTGCGTTAGCAAAGCTTTTCTCTGACAGTATCTGTAACCGATCGAGGTAATTAACCCGTTCGCGACGGCATAGTAGAATAGGTTCTAACACCCCAAACGAGATTAATCAGCCGGCCATGTCAAGTTCGAACAGCTCCATTGTTCCGTGCGTGCGAGCTGGATCGTTGATTACAAAAGCGTGTGTGCGATCCACGATGAGTGAATTGATCGATCGATAGTTTTCGCGCATGCGTAGTTCATTTCCTGTTTTGGCTGCACGGAGTTCAGAGCTCACCTGTCGCTCCAGTGCTATAATTATGTCCGTACAGAGTGACTTCTTTGAGAATGTATTGTTGGTGATGTGGGTTTTGAAGTTCTTCTTGGACTTCTTCTTTTTCGATATTACTATTATCATAATATTCTCTTAATGTTACTATTATCATAATATTCTCCCTTCCTTTCTTCTTCCTTTCTTCTTCCTTTTCTTCTTTTTCGATCTTCTTATTATTATCAAAATTATTATTCTCATTTCTTTTCTTCTCATATTCTTCTTTTTCGATATTCTTCTTATCTTATCATCCTCATTTCCTTTCTTCTTTTGTTCGATCTCTGTCTCATCTTTTTGTTCTTATACTTCCTATTTATAGACCCCCCCCCCTTCTCCCTTGATATAGTCTTGCTCTGTTTCCTCTTGCAAATGAAATCCTCCTTGTTTTTTTCTTCCTTTTTTATAATGCTCCCTTTTCATTTTCTCCTCCTTCTTCTTCACTGATAATTGTGTAATCCTACACCTCCATCTCCTAAGTTTTCTCTTTCTATTTCCCTTCTATTTATTCTTGTTATGAATTTGCTTGTGCTTCTTTTTTTTCGCCTTTTTTCTTCGTCGTCTTATCTTCTCTTTATACCTATTCTCATTCTTTTACTCCCGTCGTGTCCTATTTTGCTTAATTTTGTTCTCTCTGTTTTTCTCTTCATGCAAAATGAAAAAAAATGAAGAATATGATATTTCCTTTTAAAAGTATGCCCCCCAAAACATGAATCTTCAAAATATCGTTATATGCATACAAGTAATACTTTCTGAACAAGAAATCATAATCTTCTCGATTAAAATTTATTTGCAAGGTGGTATACGACAATTATTATGAAGATTATTTATCATTTATCATCCAATTATTTAAGTTAGCCCACCCCATCCCCCATGATCACCATTATCTTCTCCCTTCATCTTTTTTCTGTTTTGTCTGCTTTTTTATTTTATCTTTTTCTTTGTCTTATCATTATTATATTCATAATCTTAACCATTGTTGTTATTATTATCAATATTATTATTATTTTTTTTATTATCCGATTGTTATATTTTCTTTTATTATTTGTTATTATCATTGTTAGTGTTGATAGTAATGTTTATAATTGTTATCATTGATATTATGTAAACATTTGAATATTTTACATGTAAAGAATAAAAAAAATTAGTTTAATTCGATTGAAAAATATTATTGTTATTGTCATGAATGCCATCCCCTCTACTCTCTCTAATCCCCTTACCTCTAGTCAACCTCTACTTATATTCTCTCTCTCCTCTATTTTCCCTTTACTTTTTTCCCTTCTATTCAATCAGTAGCTTACGCAGGGGGGGAGAGGGTTCAATTTCATACGAGGCGCTTTTAATCGAAAAAAAAATGTACTACAACACTGCGCAGACAAGTGGGTTATGCTCTCTCTCTCTTCTTCATCTCCCGTTCCGTGCCCCCCGGCCCTCTCTCTATTTTTTCCCTTCTGAGTATATTCTCGTCATCACAGAAATATGTCCAAACCCGGCCCTCCAAGCCCAACCCATACTAAAAAATAGAACCTACATTAGGATAGGTGCCCGGCATATTCGGCCCATAATCAATTTCAAATGATTTCTAGATTTTATACGTCGTCGAGAAATGTTCAACAAAAACCTCCAAATTATTTCCTTAATTCAAAATCCAACGGAGACGTTGCCATGTATTTGTGTAAAAAAATGAATATTATGTATCAAATGATTCTAGTAATTAAAATTGTATTAAAAACAAGACATTCTGCCTTTCTTTCATTATCCAAAAATATACAATAAGTCCCTGCAAACCGTTTTATTTATTGTGAACTTACTCAATTCTCAGTTTATTTCACTAGTTTAGAACGTGTGTGGTTATTTTCTTGACAGTTATGTGCAAAGGATTTAATGATCAACAAATGATTAGTAATTCATGGAAAATGCAAGAAAAAATAACTTAAGTATATGTTGGTCAATTTAAAATGGAAAAAAATGAGTGTGACCAGAAAGACATTTTCGGTTTTGCTGGTAATCTAGTTGTCAGAGATCGGCGGTGAACCAAGGAATTCTTGGTGGAGGGGACTATAAATGCGCTACTTTTTCTTTACTTTTTTCTGACAAGCAAAAGGGGGGGGGAGAAATAGAGGTCAGCAATGAAATCGCAACCCAAGTTACACCATTACTATTTTATACCTTTTTTTTATTCTAGTGCATATAAATTATATTCCATCATTTAACCCCCCCCCCCCATTTGTTTCGCCACACTCACTGTCAAATTTTCGGACAATATATGATTTGATTAACATTTTAGGAACTTTCCGTTCGGAAATTATTATTTCCTGCGTTCAGTTTGTTTTAATATCCAATTTCATTAAGATGAAAAAGGACTCTGAAAATAATAACCTGCATTGCCAAAGTATAATTCTAAAATGTCGTAAGTGTATATAATTTCTCACCCGGTACATTCACCTTTACAGAATTTCGATGTATTAAAATAATTCTTATGTTTTATTTCTCCACTTCCTTTTTCCTTGTAGCCAACAATCCATAAGAGCTCCGATGAAAATACAAATATAACGAGTTAATTAGAGAACTGTAAGAGGAAGAGCGTGCTTCAAAAGAGATACATAGAAAGGCCATTCTCGCCTGCCTAAATATCATATTCCAGCTCATATTAAGTGATATATAAATTATCTCTAATTAATTAATTAATTGTCTTTATTAATCAATTTATGTACTGATTGCTTTATCTCATATTTATCTTTATCAAAGTTGAACGTCTGTTATATTCTATGGAGTACGGCCAAAAATGAAACAAATAACTGAATGGACGTATATGGAATCACAATATGCTTTATGCCGTTTTTCTCGCACCCTTCTAACAAGCAATTAAAAAAAATTAAACGAGCCGCATGATGATAATGATTAATAATTCATATAATATCCACTAAACATTGTGATCAAGGCGCTCTACTTATTCATTACCCGGCTTACATCATTTGTTCCGTGAAAAGCATTATAGGCCTGTTTGCAGACATAAACATAAATATTTTATTTTAATATATTCTGCTTTTCATTCCCTCTATCTTCTCGAATAATATATCCATGGAATGCATATTTACTCCATGCTCTGGATTCCTATCGCATCACATTTTTTTTATATGCAGGTCAAACCAAACCACGATAACATACTCAATCAGAATAAAATCAATTGGGGAAACCTTAGATTTTTTTTCGAAAATTCATATGAGATTACTGATATGGATAAAACATGCTTCATATACTTTGTACATCGTAAATAACACATATTAGTCTTCATTAGCATGATTATGCCTATGTCACGGCGTTTATCACTCTTTGGTGTTAAACCAAACTGACAAAGTGTGAATTCATCCGTACATCCTTCCCTTTCAAGTCACTCTTTTACATTGTTAGTAAGTGGCAACTTTATTGACCTTCGCTGGATGCCCTTTTGTGATTTTCAAAGGAAAGGGGGCCATGCCTCCATAAATTACCACATCCGTATCGTTAGAACAAAATAGAGTGTACGTACGATCCGAGGTATTCTCAATAGCCAGCTGTATACACTTTTTGTTTAGGATTATAGAAATCGATATCAACTTAAAGTCGTGTACTCTCTTCTAGTTTGATCTAGCTTGATCAGTTCATGAAGTTGAATATTATGACAGCCATTTTCAAGAGGCAAAATAATGCACCTAAATGAAAGAAGAAAACAAAAATCGATGTGTTATAAACTGAAACCATGATTTTTCTTCTTCCTATATTTTATCAACGGCGCCATTTTTTTAAAAAGAAGTGCACACCTAGTTAGCAGTAATGCATATAGCATTTTCATTTATTTGAAAAGAGCATTGTAGATTAAATGCCTTGCTCACGGGCATAGGTGCCGCGGCCGGGATCGAACCCCGGACTTTTTGAAACCTCACAAGCAATCTTATAAAGTATCGATCGTTTTCGATCTATCGTTGATCATATCAGCGCACGCACGCAGCTCTGCGTGCGTTTTGGGTTGCATTTCGCTGCTCCCATTGTTTTCCCTCACTTTTATTGATTACGGTATATACGTGGTTCTGCGAAACTGAAAATCGTTGAAATCAAGCTTCCATCGCGGCAATGCCCACTGTACGCCAATATTGGACTCTCTTCGAAGCATAACTCGTTTTATAATGCTTTATAAACTATAGAAACAAAAGGTAAAAACATATGACTTTCTGGAATGTGTAGTTTAATTAATGGACATTGTAATTATAACACAGAAAAGGCAGAAACATAGTATGAAATTGTATTTTTAAAGCCTGCAAATGGATGCGAGTAATAGCCTTTGGGAACCGACTATATACGGCTCCCGTACATGAATAAGTTTTAGGGAACCGTATATATCCGGCTCCCGTTGGCAACGGGTTAAGAGAGAGAGAATGAAAGGAAGAGACTGGCTACTCCAATAGGTCACATTGCCTAGGAGCTATTGCTGACTTCAAAGTCAGTCTTTTACCTCAGTTAAAGATACTTCACAAATATGAAATACAAAAGCTTATGAGCATATATTTAAAAAAAAACATTGTCATGTAATTTTTCATTCCTGAACCTTTATGTTAATAGCAAAGCTATTTTCAGTATCTGTAACTGATCAAGGTATAAATAAAGAGAGAGGAAAAGAGAGAAAAAGAGAGAAAAAAGTAAGAGACTGGCTACTCCAATAGGTCACATTGCATAGGAGCTATTGCTGACTTCAAAGTCAGTCTTTTACCTCAGTTAAAGATACTTCACAAAAATGAAATACATAATTTTATGAGTTAAAACCCACATCACTCTCAGACTAAAAATATGTTATGAAATACAAAAGCTTATGAGTACATTTAAAAAAAAAACATTGCCATGTACTTTTTCATTCCTGAACCTTTATAATAATAGCAAAGCTATTATCAGTATCTGTAACTGATCTAGGTATAAATAAAGAGAGAGGAAAAGAGAGAAAAAAGTAAGAGACTGGCTACTCCAATAAGTCACATTGCATAGGAGCTATTGCTGACTTCAAAGTCAGTCTTTTACCTCAGTTAAAGATACTTCACAAATATGAAATACATAATTTTATGAGTTAAAACCCACATCACTCTCAGACTAAAAATATATGTTTGGAATTCACAAAAAAAATAATTATTTCCAATTTTCCATGTACATATTTCTTTCCTGAACCTTTGAGTTAGCAAAGCTTTTCTCAGACAGTATCTGTAACCGATCGAGGTAATAAAGAGAGAAAGAAAGGAAGAGACTGGCTACTCCAATAAGTCACATTGCATAGGAGCTATTGCTGACTTCAAAGTCAGTCTTTTACCTCAGTTAAAGATACTTTACAAATATGAAATACATAATTTTATGAGTTCAAATCCACTTCACTCTTAGAATAAAAATATACATCATTTGCAATTAAAAAAAAACATTCCATTTCCACATACTTATTTCTTTCATGAACCTTCTCAGTATCTGTAACTGATCAAGGTAATAAAGAGAGAGTAAGAGAGAAAGAAAGGAAGAGACTGGCTACTCCAATAAATCACATTGCATAGGAGCTATTGCTGACTTCAAAGTCAGTCTTTTACCTCAGTTAAAGATACTTCACAAATATGAAATACATAATTTTATGAGTTAAAACCCACATCACTCTCAGACTAAAAATATATGTTTGGAATTCACAAAACAAAATCATTTCCATGTACATGTACTTATTTCTTTCCTGAACCTTTGCGTTAGAAAAGCTTTTCTCCGACAGTATCTGAAACCGATCGAGGTAATTAAGAGAGAGAGAATGAAAGGAAGAGACTGGCTACTCAAATAGGTCACATTGCCTAGGAGCTATTGCTGACTTCAAAGTCAGTCTTTTACCTCAGTTAAAAATACTTCACAAATATGAAATACATAAGTCTATGAGTTCATATCTACTTCACTCTTAAAATTAAGATATACATGATTTGCAATTAAAAAAACATTCCGTTTCCACATACTTCATGAACCTTCTCAGTATCTGTAACTGATCAAGGTAATAAAGAGAGAGTAAGAGAGAAAGAAAGGAAGAGACTGGCCACTCCAATAAATCACATTGCATAGGAGCTATTGCTGATTTCAAAGTCAGTCTTTTATCTCAGTTAAAGATACTTCACAAAATCCACTTCACTTGCAGAATAAAATACATTTAAATGTTTGAAATTCAGGAAACATTCCACTTTCATGTAACTGTTTCTTTTCTGAGTCTTGATTTTAGCAAAGCAAACTTGAGAATCTGTAACCATTAAGGTAATAAAGAGAGAAATAGAGAAGAAATAGAAAGAGAGAAAAGAGACTGGCTACTCCAATAAATTCATGTTGCAAAGGAGCTAAATGCTGATATCAAAGTCAGTCTTTTACCATGGTTAAAGAAACTTCACATAAAAACATATTTTAATGAATTAAAATTCACTTCACTCTCAGACTCAAAATATACATTCGTAATTCAAAATACTACATTCCCATTCCAATTTTTTCCTGAATCTTTATGTTAGCAAAGCAAGTCTCAGTATCGATAACTGATTGAGGTAATAAAGAGAAAGAGAGAAAAAGAGAGGGAAAGAGATAGAAAGGAAGAGACTGGCTACTCCAATATTCAGATTGCATATGAGCTATTGCTGACTTCAAGTCAGTCTTTTATCTCAGTTAAAGGAACTTAACATGAAATAAAGAATTTAAACCCACATAACTGAAAAAAAAATCAACTCCATTTTATATTCAATTACCCTTATGTCCAAGTTTCATGAACTAGGTCCATATACTTTCTAAGTTATGCTTAACCTTCGGTTAAGATTTGATGTTGAATAGTCTCACTCTGCTATGCAGGTGAGACAAAAACTGTTGCCACAGTAAAACGAAAAAATTGGCTATTTCTGACATCAATGCAATTCTCAACTGCCACTTTTGACCTCTGTTACAAAAATAAATGTCTGGCCAGCTAACATGCAAAATTCAGCGCAGTTTTTTTCTCTCTCACACAAGTTTGATATAAGCTTAGAAGAACAGGATTTTTATGTGTCCAAATAAGTTGAACACTTGAAAAAATGTTTCCTCTATTTCTGCATTTTGTTATGAACTATTATCATACTGTTTGTTGTGATAAAAAGAAACAATTTTATAATATCTTTTAGTTTTGCCATTTTAAGCCCATCATGGCTCTGGGAACCAGGGGTACTGAAGCACACCCAAGATTTAGCTGTGAATGCTGAGTATTATTCCCCATAGGGAGCACTCCTGGAAATCTGGTTTGTATGCTAAAAGCAGAAATTTAGTTTTTAAAAAATCTGCTTTATTCTGTAGCAAAAAACTTTTTTCTTTTTTTCTTTTTTCTTTTTGCTTGTCAATTTTTTCCTGGAACAAAAAACACCTTCACTCTGTATCAAAACCCCAAATTACCTTCATTAGGTGGTTTAAAATCACCTTGATCACATGAATCCCCGTTAATTGGGGGAACTTTTTCAGGCTCAAAAATACCTGATATTTATTCCTGCATTCCCATCGCTCCAAAACATACCTTTCGAGAAAGTTCTCAAAGTTACAAGCATGCGCAGTATGATCTGATAAGCAGGCAAGGTGCGAGATTCAAAATCGCAAGCTCAGCAGCCTCCTACAGCGCCCATGTGCAACGACAAGCTGGGCTAAGAAAGTTCCTGTAAGTTGCTTTACACTGCCAAATCCATCATGAAAATCAGGCGTATTATTAATGACTAATATTTGCATTATGGGCCCTTGTTTTGACTCTTGTTTAAACAAGCTCACTGGTTAAAAGAAACAAACAAAAAATGTTTTCATTAGTTTTTTTTAACCTTTCCAAAACTGCAGATCCAGACACTTTGACATTTCCAGGTCAGTAAAAGAAGTTTCACTGGAATCTCCAAGGACATTTCAAAAGTTTATTGACATTGTAAATGGATGAAAGAAGATACATTCATAAATGAGATGACTTTGCGGTATAAACTAACGATTAATTGTCCTTCTGCGCACTGACATGTGATAACAGCGTACAATGGGATAACGCAGAGGTTTTAAATCATACGTACATGTATGTACTTGCTTTTCATTGTCGATCTTTAACATGATAGGCAGTCAAAGCAATGCCTACTTTCATCTTTTGAGAAAAATATTGGCTGAGATATCACAGAACGCTTCACAAGCACATACGTGCATATTCAAAGCATAAATTGCAAGAACATCTCACTAAAGATGAACGATATGTATTAACATGATTAAAATCATCCAAGTTTCATGCGCTCCTGCTGCCAATCAGAACCGTTATTAAAGTAGGCCTTGTACTGTTGAAAAATAAAGATTACAAGTAGGCCTTGTAATATTTATTTTTCAAAGAGTAAACAGCAAGAATCCTTTCACCATTATGATCATGAAAAGAAGTACTTTTGGGCCTAAATTATAGCCCAAGCCAGTAAGCTCCATCTTATTTTGGTTCTTCTGAAGTGAATATATGTATTGTAGTTTCACACAGGAGTAGAAGGGAGTTCATCCAGGATGGTTCATTCAGGATGGTTCATTGGTAAATTCTTTGAGACAAAAAATCCATGAGTATTTTACCAGAATTTTAACTGAAAGACTACTGTACTCAAGCTCGAAGATCACCTGGTTGCACCAGCATGACCATATACTGCCCATCAGAGCCTTATTAAAGGTATTGTTTAACTTTGTGAGCAGCCAATTTAAAAAATTCTCAAACCAAGATGAAACATGTGTACAAGTGCATGTATTAGAACTAATAAACCCTGAAAACAACCATTATTGAGAATGAAAAGCTAAAACTACAAGGCAAACCCCAATTTTGTAAATAGGCGTCTTATAGACACCTAAATACTACACATAAGTGTATGGGATGAAATTAAGATGGTGTTTCCGGTCACTTTATATTTCAATTTTTGAAGCACTAAATAATTATTTTTTAACGCAATTTTTTCTGGACTTCATTTTTGTAACATATCACAGACACAGGTGACAAGTGTGACCTTCTAGCTCAGATTTTTTAAAAGTCAAACCAATGTTAACCAATCACTTTAAATTAAACCCATTAGAACAAAATGTACAAAATAATAATTATCTGACAATACAATGTTTCCAGATTGATTGATTAGTATGATCTATCACACAGTTGATCAATACCATTTATCATAAAATCACCTTGTGATACAGGCACAGATTATCTAGCACCTAATGGTCAGTTACCTGTGAATGTTTTTAGACTTGGTAATTTTCCAATTCCAGGTGGGAGTTTCATAAAGCTGTCTGTATGTTACGAGCGACTTTATGTAATTACGAAACGGCCCTCTGGCCATGTAAATGCATGTACCACAATGTGTTTACAGACAGAAATGACACCTTAGTCCTTGTAGGTATCCTCTGATACAGTTTCAACAACAATAACAAGATTTAGATTCTTTTCTTTAAATACATAGAACATGCTTAGTACCATGTGCAATTTTTATCACCAATGAAACACTTGATGCCAACTCTTGACCATCGCTTACCAGCTAGCTACCAGTAGAACTTCTGGTCAGTCAGAACGTAACAGTTTGTTCAGACGATATTGAAATCGTATAAAACTGGTATAATGAATTGTAAAAAGTAAAGGTGTCACTGGCCAAAAATGTCTTACAAGTTGAAATAAATAAACAGTACCTTTGGGTTTATCCTTAAAATTATTATAATGAAAATTCAACAACACTTTTTGTCCTGTAGGTCTACATTTGTACTGCTAGATATGGATGCAAAAAATGAAGTCATGAATGTGAATTTATGATGAAGATAAGTATGATAGACTTGATAAGGTGATATTTACTGAAAGTACTATGGATGAACAAATATTGAACAATAAAACAGTTTTGAAAAATTGAAGAAATACAGACATGTTTTTATAGGTTAGCCAATAAGTGCACAGCACAAATAACTTGTGAACATGAGAAGTGCAACAAATTCTAATAGCCTACAAGCCCTTAATAATACAATGGATATGAAATTACTACTAATACACAGAAAAATCATTTGTCTAAATGGGATTCATTGGAATAGGTTGTTTTTCCTGTTCACATTTTATAACACGTGGGTAAAATATCCGCCAAGGATACTGCACTCCATCAAGGTATCATTCATGACTGAAAGTGTGATATGAAGATAGGACCAGCAGCCTGACCAACAGCTTGACCACTCATGATCAAATACCAGTTCCTTTCCGGCTCAGAAGTGGTGGGTCCCAGATCAGTTGGTGTCTCATGCCCGGAAAGGGATGACCGATCATAATCATCTGAATTTTTGTTTGTATCAGGAAATGGTGTTCAGCATTTCTTGACAGCCTGCAACTGAATATTCAGATGTCTTATAACTGATGAGTTCAAATTTATTGAATTCTCACATATAAATATATATATATATATATATATATATATATTGGACTGGAGAACCCAATTCTACTGGATATAATTTTTATGATGCTCCATGCTTAATTGTTGTTTATATGTTTTCTAGGTAAGTGCAGTAATGGATATCAATACATTTTTTTCCTTAAAATGTAACACAAGACTGAAGTTAGGATTAATTAGTTAAATAAAATAATTTACATCTTGAGGTGTTCCACAAAGATGATGCTCAAGCTATATTATTGAAATACTTAGGATTGTAATTATTTTTCTTTTGTTTCTTTCATACACAGCAAAAAAAATCATGAACATCACTCATAACAGCAGTGTGGAAGTAGTTCCATTCCATGAGAGACTGGTGATGGCGTGTTTCTACATCGTAGTAGCGACGTTTGGGACAGTCGGCAATGTGCTGGTCATCATAGCAATTTCATTCTCCAAGAAGCTCCAGAACCCAACCAATGCCTTTGTGCTAAGCCTTGGCTTTGCAGACCTGTTGGTGTCTACCATGCAGCCTCTTCAGGTGGTAGGCCTCTTGGCCAAAGATGGCTGGCCCCTGACGGATCAGGTATGCGAGATGGCTGGATCAACCATTGTCATTTCCATAACGAGTAGCGTCATCACCCTTGCCATGATCTCTATAAACAGGCACTGCTTGATCACCAAGTCCCGCAAGGTCTACGTATCCATCTACCGAGGGCGCAACATCTTCCTCATGGTTCTCATCTCCTGGCTTCTTCCAATTGGCATTCTTATCATCCCCCAAGCTGCTGGATACGGTAAACTCGGATATGACAAGTTCACCCATCTCTGTGCTTGGGACTTTGCACATCCACTTGCAAAATTCTATCAGATTATAGCAGCCATGATTGGAGTCTTCTCCTACTCGATCATCCTGGTCTGTTACTCTCTCATATATCTTCATCTCAAGAGGCACTCCTTGTCCTTGCAGCGTCATTCCAGTAACCTCTCTACAAATCGGATTGACAGCAAGGTTAAGGTCAACATCAAGATCACAAAGAACCTTTTCTACATCGTCTGCGTCTACATGGTTTGCGTGGTGCCCTACAGTATCTGTCTCATAGCAATATCTGAAACCAACAGTCTGGCTCGTCATGCCTCTCTGTACCTTGCTCTTATCTTGGTGATGAACAGTTGTGCCAATGTCATCATCTACGGATTAAAGCATCCGCATTTTCAAATCGTCTTCAAGTGCATCATCACATGCAATTTGAGCAAGATACCTAAGCCATCTGCATTCCTGAGATTTCTCTTGAACCAGAAGTCAGAATCTCACCTTGCACAATGTAATGGTGTACCATCTGATAAACCAGTAAACCTGACCAGTGACACTTGGCTATCTCCTAACTCATCCAAGAAGAAGAAACCTTTGTCATAGCTTTCACCATCAATCACAGTGATGTTCAAACATTGTAGACTGGAACCAATGAGTGTTCTAATATCCTTGGAGACTGAAACCATTAACAGCTACCTAGCTGTTCATAGCTTTTACCACTAGAATATCAAATCAGACTGAGGGGATGAAAAGACATACCTTGCAGAAGTCTCATATGGTGAAAAACATTGAACATTTCTAAAGTGGACTTGTGATAATTCAGAAAACATAAGTAAATGTTTGTAAATATATATGTATAGTAAAAAAAATATTTATCAGATATTTTTTTCTGTAAATGTGATTACTTATGGAACCTATGAATGTCTTAGTCTTGTCGAATGGCCGCACTTTAACACGACTCCATGAGAAAAACAACTTTATTTTCTCTTACAGTTATGATAAACTAGAAAGCAATTTTACAACATTTCATGTCAAGCTTTTCTTGTACAGCTTTTTTTTTCACTTTAATAATTAATCATCTTTGTGGAAAAGCCCTATTTTGAAATGCAATTACCATGACTACATCATTGATGTCTCTCCACAACCTCTTAGACAAGACAGGTGAATCTATCTGAGTCAGTTCTATAGGAAGTTATGTTTGTCTTATATGAAATTGAGGATGAATGAAAATAATAAATAGCATGTTTTTATCTATGAAATTGCTTCCACTGATAAGGTAATTGTGATTAAAAGGTAAACTTATTAAAGCAGACTTAGCTGTAAATCTATCATACCTTTTAGGAATTAAGGCAAAAGTGCCATCAACTTCTTTCACCTCCAAAACATGTCTACAATGCTTTGTATTTTTTTGTGTGTAAACAGGCTTTTTTTCACAGCTTTTCCATTGATAAGTTCATGGGAGTTTAGAAATACGTTGCCATCATTTCATGGTTGGCCCTATCACCCATAGAAAGCATTTGGTAATGCACAGGAAAAGACATAACTTTCCTGCGCACAGAAAAAATGTCAGTCATTTTCCCTTTTGCTGCTAGATGTAAGCCAAGAATAGATTTGAATTTGGCAACAATGCTCCTGTTCCAGCCCCTGTTGCTGCTAGTTTCTTATGTCATACATTGTTCACTCCCATACATTAATTCTTCCGGTAGTGGTTCTAATGATTCATAGATCTCTTGAAGTTTAGACCATTTGTTGCCAAATTTGTGGTAAAGTTGCTTATTTCCCATGTTTTATACCAAAATAGAGAAAGTATTGCATCAAGCAACTCTGCTTGAATCTTTGCTTCTTTTAATCAGATATTATTTACTTTATTTACATTGTATATAAACTTTTCTTTAGAAATATGAAAAGAACATTAAATGTTTCTGATGTAAACCAAGTTATTCAGGTTTTTTGCATGAAAATGAGTATAACAATGGTTGAATGAGTGTTGAAAGTTATTTGAAAAAAATTGTGTAGTTTGCTTGAAGAATTCTTTACCTTTTTTAGGCGTGTAAAGGTTTTGCATAGTGTATCACTTGTAAAAGAAAGACATGTTGAAAAGAGGGCATGGACAATCCTACTTTTGCATTTTCTGCTCTAAATTCACCAAACCCACAAAAGTAATCATTAGAAAATATCTTCAGCTAAATATTGAAATGAATATGGAAAAAAAGTTTGAGTGTGTCTATGGAGATCTAACACTAAGTTATTTTTTTTATTCAAAAGATAAAAGGCTGGCTGGGTGATAAAATCTACATTGATTCGTTGCTTTGTTGCTGCTTAACGACGACAGTTCTGACCTTAGTACGATGAAAACAAAGTATAAGAAACAGCACTGAAAATTTCAGAAAGATTTGTAAACTTTCAGATAACGAAACGGGGAAACTTGATCACGACGTTCAGCACAAAGTATGAATACAATGTTTGTGTATTATTAAGCATTGTTGTAGGCATGCCAAATGCCGCCCTGCTGTACGGGGCGCTAGGGCATTGTTTTCATCAGCCGGTCAGTTGCTATGGCTTGAGATTAGAAATGCCCAGATGTTTGCCCCAGCCTATAGTGAATACTTTTGTCATTTAAGAGTGCTATCAAATTTTAAACTTGTTGCTATATATTGATGAGACCATGGACTGCTGAACTTAAGATCATGGTTTGTAATGGCATTAATCTTAAATTTAGCGCCCTCTGACAAAAGTAAACATTTGCTGTTGGACCTTTCTCATTATATCCACTTAACTGAAATCTTCATAAAGCATAATTTTGAATCAACAGGTTTACATGATTTATGTGAATCCGGATCATAGAGACTTGAATTTACATTATCCCACTTTTCTAATTAGATAACCAGTCTTGTAGATGCTTTCCCCAGATAAAAAAAAACTTTGTTTACAGATCTATAGTTTCAGTCCGGTAGACCAATCACATGGATGCTGACCTGCACTTTTTCCATAAGATGAAGAAAACAACCAAGCTTGTATTTCTTTTGTAATTTGTCAGAGCTCATTTTAAGATACCTAAGTTTAAGATAAGGTTTCATTCCCAAACATGGAAAAAAAAACATAGGAAACAAGGGAAATAATCAATGATAACACTAACCAGAAATGAGTAGCATTTGTCTTTCCAAGTCATGAGTTCAATATTATCAGGACTGTTCAAATTAGCACAAGTTTTCATGAGTTTTAGGAATGATTGTAATTTGCAATCATTTCTAATCTGACTTGGAATTAATTGTATCAATCAACTATACAATTAATTACTACTCTTTGACCACAGACAGTTAACTATTTTAATAAGTTGCAAAATATTTCTTTGACTTTGAAGGTCAAACCACCCCAACAAAACAAAGATTTTAATATAAATAAAAGAAAAACTACGCAAATCAGATGTACATGTAAGTGAGATATCAATAACATTTTAAAGTTTTATGCACAACAGTGATACGCAAATGAGAGAGTTAATGACGACACTCATTTCTTTTGCAATATGAATTACAGAATAGATCATTTTTGTAAATTTGCCCATTTAAGGAAATATCTTCATGAATCACAATAAGTTGCAACAGTGGCAATCCCACATTTTCCAGGAGGAATCAAAGCTTGTTTCACATTGTTCATAATGAAGATTTATTTTTTGTTTTATATTTCAGAAATAGTGAGTGGGTGACATACAACTTAACTTTCTTGTTTTTACATCTGATTCTGATAAAATTCTCAGTGTTACATGTACTTCAAATTGTTTTATTTTCATTTAAGTCATCTTTTTAGTTTTTCCTAGGTCTTTAAAGGATTAATCCAATAAAGTCTCAAACAGGGCAGATGCATTTAGTTATGCAAACCCTTTTGTTTGAGGAGTCTGAATATGGATCCTAAAGGCCTTCACTAGGACTAGTGTGTGGAAGACCCCTCTTAAAAAGTTGAAACAACATCCCCCCCCCCCCCCCTTGGCTTTATAATGGAAACCCGTCAGTTTACTTTTTGCAACAGCTTTTAAAAACAAAATGTTGCTCTTCTTTCATATTTTTTTTTTTTACTTTTTTCCTTTACTCTCTCTCTTTTTCTTTTCCTCTTATGTTTAGATATTTCTTTTTCTTTGCTTTTTTTTGCTTCATATTCTTTTGTTTCACATATTTTTTCTTGCCTTTATGTTTTCTTTCCCTTTTTTCATCTTTTCTTTACCTCTTCTTTACAAGTTTCATTTGTGCTAGACTAGTCTCCAGACCCATTTTTTATTAAACTTTCAATCAGGGACAGTGCCTGCAGACTAGGACCTACCCCGTCAGTCAATCTGTAGTCTGCAAACATAAACTCTGATTGAAACTTTAATCAGCAAGTTGCTCTTGACACAAGCCTAGCAACCAACAAAAAAACAACTTGTTCAATGCTGATGTCACATTGAGATATATGTTTCAATTTTTCATTTTTATGTTGTAAAATCGATATAAGAATTCATCTTTTCAGAGAGACTATCAAACTGACTCCATGAAATTCCCCCAAATTAGGTTCAAAATATTATTCCCATTTAGTAAACCTTTTAGCCACAAAGAGATCTTTTTTAAAAAAATACTCCTGCAGCAAGGTCAAGATTATGCTCACTATCATAGATCAATCTCCTTGCATTCAAGTCATTCAAACTAATAAACAATATTTTTCATTTCGGTGTTTTGTTACAAGCACAAAGGACACTAATTATGTAAAAAGTACATTTCAAGTGCCATTACAGTAACAAACAGCAACACTTAACTCCTAGAGCAAGGCTAAGATTAGACTGATATCTTACCTCAATTTCCTTGCCGCCCACACATAACGTGTGACCTTCCTCCATGCTTTCCAGCTCAGATGGTCTGTATCCACTACCTTTACCTATCCTATGAAAAAAACACATACAAAGAAATTCATTAATTGTTGATACAAAGAGAAGATTCTGCAAATATGGCATGCTAATTTAATAGGTTTAAATGGAATACACCTCCAATTAGCAGGAATGTATTTCACCAAGGAACCTAATACACCTATAATATTTCCTTGAATTTATTATACATAGTATCAAATTATGCTTTAACCAAAATTAATAGGAGAGTAAAAAAAATAAGAATAAGCTATAATGGATCAAATTATTAGATAAAAACTTGCCCACTAAATAATCATAAATCCTTCAAAATTACCCTTGAGACATTTGAAAATTACATTTTACTCATTCAGGTAAGACAGCACAGCTTGATCTTTTCAACGCAAAAAATAGGCAACCCCTGTAAGATAATTTTGTTCAACACTATTAAAGGACAAGTCCACCCCAACAAAAACTTGATTTGAATAAAAAGAGAAAAATTCAACAGGCATAACACTGAAAATTTCATCAAAATCGGATGTAAAATAAGAAAGTTATGACATTTCAAAGTTTCGCTTCATTTCATAAAAACAGTTACATGAACGAGCCAGCTACATCCAAATGAGAGAGTCGATGATGTCATTCACTCACTATTTCTTTTGTTTTTTTATTGTTTGAAATATGAAATATTTTTATTTTCTCGTCATTGTCATGTGAAATGAAGTTTCATTCCTCCCTGAACAGGTGGAATTCCATTATTTTAACATTTTGTGCTTCAGGCAAGGAGGTCCTAATCGTCAAATTCGTAAAAATTGAAATATTGTATAATTCAAACAATAAAAAAACAAAAGAAATAGTGAGTGAGTGACATCATCGACTCTCTCATTTGGATGTAACTGGCTCGTTCATATAACTATTTTGTTAAAAATAAGCGAAACTTTGAAATGTCATAACTTTCTTATTTTACATCCGATTTTGATGACATTTTCAGCATTGTGCTTGTCTGATTTTTCTCTATTGATTAAAACCAACATTTTTCTGAGGTGGACTTGACCTTTAAGTTATTTTATTTTAAAATGTGGCAATTACAGGTCAGGTTTTTGGATGAAAACATGCCCACTGCTTTCAAACAAGATACCAAAAATTGTTAGCAGTGAAAATCTTTTAGTGTCTCATCAATACATTTGACGGATAAATTTTTATTCAAATTAAAATCAAGATAATACATTTTTATTACACTCTCAATATGGTTCAAGCATGTACAATTCAGGCATGCATGTATATCAAGAGAAAAAGAGTGATATTTTCACATCATAATAGAATAAGTCCATTATTGTTGATGCTAAGAGTAATGAACTTTGCCATCCACCACACATCATTCCTTGAAACAATCAACCTCCCCAGGATTCAGCATTCCTTAAGAAATATAACAACAAATATGCCAGCATTTCTTTCTATCCTTCATATTCATGCCGACATAAACTCTAACACATGGCTGTAAATTGCTTCAGCCAATCAACCATGAATACCAGCATTTCTATCTCTGTCTGGAGTCTGGATGCAATAAGTATCCTATCAAACCTATGTAACACCAGGGCCCAATCCATAAAAGTTACTACCACGTAAACCTTATCATATAAAGCATTATAAAGTTGATAAATTTGATATTAGAAATTCCTCTGATGCGGCAAAGAGAAAGAAATTATAATGTATACTACCATGTTAACAAGTTTACAGCCAATCAAAATCCAGGATTTCAAGTAAGTAATCATTGGATGGCAAATTAACAAACATATTCACTCTTATGCAATGGGTCTAGGATTGTAAATGGGCAATGTATGTCTATGGTGTAAAGCAGAATTGTAGGGGTTTTGCATTCTATGAACTTTTTCTGAAAAAAAAAATGTTTTAATAATCGTACAATCATAAAGAAAATGTAACAACATCCACATGACTACAGGGAACAAAGATTGGAATGTAAAGGCAATTCAGTATTGCGATATAATGAGCAATTTTCCATAGGTACCTTTTATCATTTTCTTTGACCTAATAATCAAAATATTTAATTTTGAGACCACTCATCCCTGAAATATCCATGCATTTAAGTCCTGTTTAAAGTTGATTCACAATTTTTTTTCAATTATGAGAATAAGGAGAAGGTGGAAAGACCCATATTTAGTTAGGAATAGAAACAACATCTCTCCAATAATGCGTTTGACAATTGACTGTTGCAGGTAACTTAACATTGCATGATTTCATTTCTTCTAAGGATATAAGCACAGGTTGTACAAAGATGACTAATCAAATTGTAAGTTTATTTGCTTACAATTACAAGATGTTTTAAAAGAAACAACTCTTTAACACAGCAAAGTACCCTTGCAAATCATATAGTTGGGTATTAACACACAGACCTCTCTGATTTTTTTTTTCAAGTGCTGGAGATGTGCAAATTTGAAGATCATCTTTGTTTACCCTATGAAACTAGAATATCATTGAACCTATTGTTTAGATTTAATTGTAATCACATATCATACTCTACGGGTATCAATACATGCATGCATTTATACAACCAATTCATTTTTCAGTGATAAAATATTTTTCTGAAATAATGCTAGTTCCAGCATAAAACTTAATGCCAAATTTATGTTGGATGAAAGTAGATATATTCTCAAGCATGCGCAATCAAAATGAATGTTGTCATCTTGCCAAATTAGATTTTTTCAAAATACAAATTTATTGAAACTTTTTGGGACCATTGCTCCTAAAATTGTGGCTATTTATCTTGACATTTGCCAAGAGTAGGTAGAACATGGTGCTCTAGTGGAATTTCGGACCTGTTCGCTATCATTAAAGGGGTAGTTCACCCTGAGGAAAAGTTTTAGCATAAATAGAAGAAAAATAATAAAACAAGTGGAATGCTTCTGGCAGTCACACCTGCATCACGCGATTCAATATAGCAGCAGTGCTGATTTTGAAACTCCTATAACTCGCACAAGATGTTCAGTGATACTTGGTTACTCTTATGTTCAAGTTTCATGAATCAGATCCATAAACTTTCAAAGTTATGATGGTAATTCAACAGATACCCCATTATGGCCAGAGTTCATTGACCTTTGACCTTGGTCATGTGCACTAAAATGCACACAGGATGTTCAGTGATACTTGATTACTCTTATGTCCAAGTTTCATGAATCAGATCCATAAACTTTCAAAGTTATGATGGTAATTCAACAGATACCCCCAATTCGGCCAAAATTCATTGATCCTAAATGACCTTTGACCTTGGTCATGTCACATGAAACCCATGCAGGATCTTCAGTGATACTTGACTAACCTTATGTCCAAGTTTCATGAACTAGGTCCATATATTTTTGAAGTTATGATGACATTTCAAAAACTTAACCTTCGGTTAAGATTTGATGCTGACGCAGTCGTCGCGGCCATCGAAAAAGCGGCGCCTATAGTCTCACTCTGCTGATGTTGATTCCCCAAACATGGTCTAAGTTCATTGACGCTAAATGACCTTTGACCTTGGTTTTGTGACATGAAACTCAGCCAGGATGTTCAGTAATACTTGATTAACCTTATGGCCAAGTTCTTGAACTAGGTCCATATACTTTCTAAGTTATGCTGTCTTTTCAAAAACTTAACCTTCGGTTAAGATTTGATGCTGACGCAGTCGCCGCTGCCATCGAAAAAGCGGCGCCTATAGTCTCACTCTGCTATGCAGGTGAGACAAAATATTGAAAAAAGGTTTGAGGAAAAAGATTAACAAAGTTATTAGAATTTTAAGTTTTGAATTTGTGATGTCACAAATGAGCAGCTGCCCCATATATTATGTAATACAAAATGCATGAATTTCATTTTTTTAATAGTTCCTGGTGAATTATTTTTGTTTTCTATTCATGATTGGGTGTGAAATGATTTGTCTTTTCATATACAAAAGGTACAGTATAAACCATTTTCAATTTCTTTAGAAAATGACATTTCATTGATTTTTTTTACCATTTACTATGTAGGAATGCTGCTCGCATATGACATCTTAAATCAAATAATTAATATTCTAATAACTTTTTAATTCGTTGATGGATTTTTCTCAAACCTTCAGCAATATTTTTCTATATTTCCTCTGATATATTTTAAACTAAACTTTTTTGTCAGGGTGAACTTCACCTTTAAAATTCTGGAGATTTAATAAGATGATAAAATTGATATCTTACTTGTGAGATGCATATTTGGTGTGTGAAATTGATTAATCAAAGGAAAACAAAAACTAGCTGTCTTCATATACGCAAAGACCTGTGTTTGGCCACAGACCTTATAACCCAAAATATAATTAGATTCCTGTTGCGATAAGCTAAGTCAATAAAGCCCCTTTCACAATTGGTGTTGCCAATGCTTACAACCGTTGCGATTGTGTGCAACATATGTTGTGACCAAATGATCACAAACGATCGCACAAGCAAATGTGAAAGCTCCTTAATAAAACAATCAATTTTAACCATTTGAATGAACATTACTGTCCATGAGATTATTCATGAAAATGTGTCCTACAGTCAATCAATGACTGTGCTAGGATCCAAACTACCATGAGTATTTTAAATCTTGTTGGAGAACTTACTCCTTCCCTTCTACATCCAGTAGGGTCACGGATCTGCCTTTAGTAATCAGGAGAGCTGATAATTGAAATAAGAAACATAACATTTCAGCATGATTATAAATGTAATATCTAGTACCATCACATGACATTAAAAACATAAAAGATAAGAGATTCAAAGGAATCTAACATGTACAGACAATAATATGATCACTCATTTCTTTTTCTTTCTGTCTCCACAAGAAGTTAAAAAAAAAACATGAAAATCTATACAAACAGTACAGCTCCAAGTCCTATCAACTTTCTCAATATCTATCATGTTCATCAGATATTACAATAAAAGATCACTATCTACCATGAAATTCTAGAAGGCTAATAAAAGTTAATTGGTCAGGGCACAGGCTTTTACCTTGAAATGTCTACAAACAATAGGTGAATGTAATATTGAATAAAAAAAATCCAAAGTCATTCTTATCATTAAAATATAGTAAAGAATATAAAATAATTTCCCCCTTTAACAATACATATCTGTATATAGTCACTGGTTGTAATCTTTGTAAAAACTTATTCTAGAATTTTGTCCTAATTATTTTACAAACTTACCATCTCCTTCCCACTTCTTGTGCTTTTTCTTTGAAAGTTTACACCTGCAAAACAAGCAAAAATATACAAATAAAGAACAAGCAAATTTATATTCCATTAATTGAAAGGTGACAAACATGTGTTGTATTTTTTCTTTCTGAAATTACTTTTGGTTTACTTCTGAACCCTAAATAGCTTGGAATATTTTGGTAGATTTTAAATCCCGAAGGTGCCTCCTACATGTAGGGCCCCCTTTAATGATCTCAGCAAAAAATATGTCAATTCGTATGCATAATTTATGCATGAAATCAAAATTCTGTTCAAAATCAAGAAATGAAGGTCCAGGGGAGAGTTTCATGAAAGGAATTTGGACGTTTTATCCAACAAGTCCTGTTTTATCCGACAGATACCATAGAAAGAATGCTTCTCAGCCAATCAAAATCAAGGAAAGTTGTCGGGTATCACAACTTGTCTGACAGAAATTTTGATGAAACGCTCCCCAGATATCATAATTTGGGGTCAACACACTCATTGTGTCCTTCTATGTAAATGTAACATAAACACAAGTGGAACATCTCTGGCAGTCTCCCCTGCATTACACATTTCAATAAAGCAGCAGTGCTGACTTTGAAAACAACTAGGATTAGTAATTTTTCAGGAAACACCATTCATTTCATAATAAAATGTTCATTTGATTGACCTCAAATGACTTCGTTCAAATTATCTGACCCTTATACAAGATGATTGGTGATCCCCCCCCCCCAAGTTTCATTAAATAAATCTATTTACTTTGTAAGTTATGATGACATTTCAAAAACTTTACCTTGGTTTTATGATTTCAATATTAATACCACAACAACATGGTCTCAGTTCATTGACCCTAAATGACCTTTTAATTCTATCATGTGACCTGAAACTTATGTAAAATTATCAGTTATACTTTGTTTTTTTTTCCAAGTTTCATGAAAAAGCATATTTACAATAAAAGTTATGAAAAAAACTTAACCTTTATTTAAATGTTGACAACATCAACTTCTGCTATGCAGGGTAGAAAAGAAAGTATTTTCCTATGTATTTTATTAAAATACAAATTTCTTTTGCTAGTCCTTTTTCATGTTTTTGTTTTGATCTCAAAAGCTGTGTGTGACTTCAAAGAAAAAGTCAGGTGGGATTACATAACTTATATCAATTTCACTGCACATTTTGCACTTTAACAAAGTATGCTTTCCTTTCTCATATCATTCCCACTTCATAGATCTCAACTCAAGAGGGCACTATGACAATTTAGGGAAGGTACATCCTCTCTTCCAGAGTAATTTTATGCAAAAACAGAAAAGCAGGAATTAAGATGCTACTGCTTAATTTTTAAATTACAATAACAGAGATTCCAATCTCTTACCACATAACACTGTAATAATGACGCTTTGGTCCATCATCATCTTCTATTTCTTTCCTGGGTGGTTTGACGGCTGGTGTAGTCTGTTTGACCATGAATGGTTTTCTCTGCATCAAACTGCTCTTGTGAAGGAGATGCTGGGGTCTGGTTCCAGTAGAGCTTTCTCCTGCAAGGGCTGACCCATGCATGTCATGAGTCAAATGTCCAGCATCGGTAGAACCAAGCTCATGGATATCAGTTTGACCATGTCCTTGACCTTCACCAATGTCTGTCCCATCTGATTCCAGTTTTGCAACAGTACTACACGAGGCATTCTCTGCATGGTCTCTTGATTCTTGTTTGTCATTACTTTCCTTAGCATCAACTAGTTGAATAGAACTTACTGATTCTACTGCTTCAGCTGATCGCTCTTTATTTTTGTTTATATTAGCTACATTGCCATGAGCAGGTTGTTGAGTTCTGGGTAGACTTTGAGAGGCAGAATGGGTTGTGTGTTGACTTGGTAATGCTAGAGGAGTATTCAGGGGTACAGTGTTGTTAGAACGAAATGGAGGGTTGAACCTTGGTCTCTTAGGTGCCAGACCCTGCTGGGATGGTGCAGCCGAACGTCTCATAATAGCATCATCTCTGCTCTTATCTGCAAAGATTTCAAAACAAAATGAATAAATATTCTATCAAGGATCTAATTAGGAAATAAATCAACATCAATTGGTACATTTTCTTCAGGTCTTTGCTTTCATTTCATTTCATTCATATTTATCTGCCATTTTTACAGGTTTCTTTAATACTAGACTGTGGGATGGACAAGGAAAATGTCTCTAGTTTTTCATTTCCGTGGGGCGGCAAATGCAACCACGGTTCTTGGACATGATAATATGTAAAATATTATGAGTGAATACATGCAACATGTTGCCATCGCTAAATTCTGCTCCTGACCTCAAAATTAAAATAATAATATGCGAAATCGTACCATTGATTCGACTGGAAATTCCGCCATTCACCCCATGTGTTAAGGACTTCCGCGAACGCGCGCAAGCGTATACAATGCATATAACCTCGTTCGCGTTTATTTTTTATTCGTTGTAGAATCTACGATGGCGGATAAGATGTCGTCGTCTTCGTCGTGTTTTGACAGCGAAAATGACGATTTACCAATAGCAAATATATGCTACATGCACGTCTTACCCAAGGAAAGAGGGCCAGTTAATTTCTTTCAAGTAAAATCACTTTTTCATGACAATCTAACTGTTCTTCTTTCATTCCTTTTCCAGTTTTCACTTTTTAAGTTTTTTTCTTAGTTCCCTTTCCCCCTTCCTCTTTTTTCCCCTTTCTTTCTCCCCCTTTTCTTCTTTTCCCTTATTTTCTAATTTCCTGATGAACTCCGCCAGGGGGGACAGCTTGCAAACTTCTCTGCTGCACGAATAGCTATTTTTATTCTGAAGTCCCAGGTAGTCTACACCAACGAATGCAGCAAAGGCTTAAATTTGTTCTAGCTCTTCACTTGAAAGAAATTTACTGGCCCTCTTTCCTTGGGTAAGACGTGCATGTAGCATATATTTGCTATTGGTAAATCGTCATTTTCGCTGTCAAAACACGACGAAGACGACGACATCTTATCCGCCATCGTATATTCTACAACGAATAAAAAATAAACGCGAACGAGGTTACATGCATTGTACACGCTTGCGCGCGTTCGCGGAAGTCCTTAACACACGGGGTGAATGGCGGAATTTCCAGTCGAATCAATGGTACGATTTCGCATATTATCATTTTAATTTTGAGGTCAGGAGCAGAATTTAGCGATGGCAACATGTTGCATGTATTCACTCATAATATTTTACATATTATCATGTCCAAGAACCGTGGTTGCATTTGCCGCCCCACGGAAAGTCACAATTTTAGCGACCATCCCACAGTCTATACAGCAAATGGTGTTGAACAGAAGTCAATCCCAGAGAGGAAAATGCAAAAATTATTCCACCTTGCTGTAGACATTATGGTAGCATATGGTAGAAATATTATACAAATATTCAATCTTATTACATGAGCATGCAAGTTGAAGGAATCTATTCAACTCCTCTTCACATCATTGAATAGATTGCATCAACTTGCATCAAATGTAATATTCGAATGGTCGCATGAATGACAAAATATTGAATATTCATTTTATACGACACTTGTAGACATAGTCTTCAGACCTTCATTTTTGAGGAGCGCGATCGCGCCGGCGTTCCTACCGCACTCCTTAAAAAAAGTAAGGAGAGCAAAAAATCGCGCTCCTCAAAAAAAAAAAATTGCTAAAATTTCACATCTTTAAATCCATGAAATGGCCTTCTTTTTTCCATAATTCCTTGAAATTACTTTGATTTAGTTGAAATCTATCAGAAATATGAAGCATATTCATCTCTTTCCCCGACTCTGATTTTAATTTAATCTCGGTAAATATTGCAGTCCCATGTAGTCCCATACCGGGTATGTAGATTTTCATGGCAACACCATGGAAGTCTACATGTGGGACTACAATATTTACCGAGGTAAGTTCAAATCAGAGTCGGGAAAGTGGTGAATATTCTTCATTTTTCTGATAGTACTTAACTAATTCAAAGTAATTTCAAGGAATTATGGAAAAAAGAAGGCCATTTCATGGATTTAAAGATGCAAAATGTGAAATTTTAGCAATTTTTTTTTCTCAATTTTTTTTTTTAGCAGGAGCGCGTACGACATCTTGTAAACGTATTGACGTGACCCAGGCCTAGTTTCACCACAGATTAATTAATAGCTAACACAGCTATTGCATATATATACAATGTCAATGTTAAGAAAAATCTACAATCTATCATACATGTATTGTAATGAATTGATTTGAGCTCCTCACACAGAGCGATTCTGAGGAGCTCAATTGAGCTCCTCAAAAAAATAAGGAGAGCGATTTATTGAGCTCCACGAAATTATAAACGTGAAGGTCTGAGTCTTGACCAAAATTAAAATAGATCGAAAGTATTAGGCCTATGAAGGAACAAGGTTAGGAGTAAAGATCTACTCTTTATCCTTTTATTTTGATATATATTATTTTATCTGCACATGGTGTAGGCCCATGTAGTGCAGAGATGCTTGTATGCACATGCAGTACTTGTGGAGGTGCAGTTAAGGAGCTATTGCACTTGATTGAACATGCAATACTATTGCATCATTTGTATGGCCGGCTCTCTTGCAGCAACAGTTGACTATTGCATCGGTGACACTGTCATGTTTCGGCATGCTATAGCTGATTCATCTGAAAGTCATGCGACGCACATTCATCTAATCAGCTGTCAGGGATCGATCTATGTGTTGCATAACATGCAGTGGTGGTGATTCTCCTCTACACCGGGTCTCCTACCCGAGGGACAAGTGTTTTTCAGTGTAACATAGTCTTCATCTATGGAACAGGGGGAGGCATTAACACACAATGCATGCTTCAGTCATCCTCCCGGTAAGAACTGAACCCACAACCTCTGGTTAAACAGGCAGACGCTTTATTGACAGAGCCAACTTCGCTCTCAAATTTGATTTTTTTTTTCTAATTTCCCTAATTATAATAAACAAATGGAACACTCCTGGCAGTCTCACCTGCATCTAGCAATTCAATATAGAAGCAGTGCTGAATTTGGAAACATTAAACAAGAATTACAAGATGAATGTTTTTTAAATATGAGAAAAAATACATTCATAAATTGTTAATAATCCTGAAATCATTGACCTTGAATAAGGAAATTATAATTCATTTCCTGACATGTGATTACCATCTTATGATTGAATAGTTTTTTTTATACTGAACAAGAAAACAATTCCTATCTAAGTTGATATGAAACAAAAGCAACATAGCGACATGAATCAAGATGACGATATAACTGGTAGTGGTAAAGAATTTTATCAGGATGACGATTATTCAAGATGCCAATTTACAATGACTAACAAAAGGATCGTGTATGACTACATTTTAATCACCATTTGAAAGGAATCAGTGCTAACCGCACTTAGGGCCTTAAGGCACGAAATTTCTTAATTTATTTTTTATGTAATTTCTCAACAAAACTGTGATATCCATGTGCAAAAAAAAACTAGGTTGCCGCAGAAGGTCAGATCTACCGTAGACCAAATGCTTCGGTCTCTGTTATGTTGGTTGTTCCGCTAAACTCTGTTGGCTCCACTCACCAAATACCGGACTATAAACTCGTGGATTAACCGCACCCCCAACTTTGGACTAAAAGAAAAAAAATCCTTCTCACGTTTACATGCATATTTGAGGTACAAAGAAACAAAAACTAACTTAGAGATTTCAAAGTATCCAAAGAGATTACCGGTTTGCGGAAATCTGCTGTTCTTGATCAATTCATTTACAAATGTTAGCAAGAAAGAAAGGTCCCAACAATATTGGCAACTTACACACTCACTCACCTCACAGTCACAGTGTACACACAGCACTGCCGTTCTTGTACATTGCAAACTACGATACGGTACCAGTACATCTTATCAAATTATGATCTGTGTCTTTTCCGGAGTAGGAGGAAGAAACATTCACATTTCTTGCATCACAACCTCACAATCACTTTCAGAATTTGTCTAGCATTTGATGTCTTAGCATGAATTTTGGATACGGGATTACAGCAAGGTTCAAGAAACAAAGAAATTGGCATTTTTTCCAGTTGTTTTTATGGCTTCGTGCCGTATCTCCCGTGCATGGTGTACTTGGTATCTTATGAAAAGCAATCGGGAAAGAAAAAAAAGCAAGCGCAAAACGGGACTTTGGATGAATAACGCCAGCTTAAGTTGCACTATAACCACAATACAACGCAAGCTCTTAGCTCACTCAACTCTTGCTCGGCTGTGACAAAATATTACCAAGTATGCTTGGCCTCTCTTTGAACTTAGCCAGGGAACTTTGCTTAGAGCTTTAAATCGAGAATAAAGTCTAAAATAGTGTCATGAAGGTGGATGCGTTTGTTATGGACAGTATTTGAATAAGATCGTAATAATCGCTTCCCATTACCCGCGGCTCATACCCTATAAACGACATTGCCCTGGGCGGCTACACCCGGCCACTCGATGTGTTGTGAACTGGCAGATGTCTTACATGTTCGGGAGGGGTTACGACGGGCTGGCTTAGACCCGTCACCGTGGATAAAACGCACCCCCCGACTTTTGCTTCTCTCCCGCCGAGAAAAGGTGCGGTTAAGAGACCGTTACTTACGGTACAGAGACCGAAGTTCTAACTCGATCTGAACAGGGGACTCAATGGCCGTATGTTTATCTATTAAGTTCGGATAAAACAAGGAAGTGAAGTTGTGCGACAACCAAAATAAGTCACTGTTTTTTCTCCATTTAAGTTTATTTTTCCCCGTTTTGGTGCATTTTAGGCTATTAACAGGAAAAATAAAATTAATAAAAGGGGAAAAAACTGACTTAGTTCGACTGTCTCGCAACTTCACTTCCCTGTTTTATCAGAGCTTAATACATAAACATATGGCCATTGAGTCCCTGTACAGATCGAGCTAGAACTTTGCCAGTCTTCGGTCTCTGTATTTTGTGAGTGGAGCCAACGGAGTTCCACGGAACATTAACAGAGACCGAAGCTTTTTGGTCTTTGACACTCATTCAATGAACAAGGTTATGATATAACCTTGTTCTCAGTTATATCTCCATGTGTGGCAAAATAAGGGTGGTAATGTTTGGCTAATTTTCTCTTTTTCTTTGGGGCAAATGCTTGATTTTTTTACACTGACAATTTCCACTACACCTATTATTCTTACAACTTAGCTCTTATTCAAATTTGATTCTTTAAATTATTTTTTTCTTAATTAAAAATAGAGATCAAAAAATGAAAATTTTCTTGCCATATTACTTTTCACCAGTAGAGGGCGTACACAAAAATATGCCCAAAATTCAAGTTTTTGAGCGCTCTGGTGAATACAAAAAATTATTCCCAAGTTACTAATGAAAAATAAATTGCAACTGTATGGAAATTAGTAGTTTTGGTCACAAAAGTGATATTTAAATGATTTTTTAAAGTGTGTGCCCTGTACAACATTGGCATGCCATAGTCCTACCTGTACTCCCCACAGGCAGGGTGGTAGCAGTGAACAAGTGGTCTTTGATAATATCATTCAGCTTTATCATTCACTCTCTAACTTACCAACACAACAGTACTGTCAGTAAACCATGAGCGACACAAACACCACACTTGAACTGAAACCTCAGCCTCAGTTTACAATCACCTAAAGAGAGTGCATCGCCTGAGTATTCAGTGAGCTATTTCAGAAATTGCGCATGTCCGACTCGTGAGTCTAGCATGCCATAGGCATATTATATATTATAGGCAGTGTATACAGCCACACGCGTGTGTCTTTACCATCCAGCCACACGCGTGTGTCTTTACCATCCAGCCACACGCGTGTGGTTATATCCAGAACACCTATCTGTGTATACCGCCCCCGGGGGGGCCACTTACATTGACGAGTGGATACCATGCGCGACCAAAAAAACACGTAAAAAGGATGTCCTTTTCACTATAGGGCACGTTACGTACGTAACGTGAAAAGGGTGTCAAAAACACAAAAATAATGAAAAAAGGGTATCTATTTCGCTAGTAAAATTACGTGTTTAGGGTCGAATTAGCGTGGATGATAAAACAAAATTAAAATGTTTTATAAAGGATGTCCTTTTTGCCCCAACACTACGTGTTTAGAGTCCGATTTGCGCGAGGTGTAGAAGGTGGGGGTCGTACTAAACCAAATAAGGTAAAGCCGACAACCAAAGGACCCGTAACAATAAAACATTCCTGTACTTGTTTAGGGGTTCATTTCAGGGAATATTTGCCAAGAGTATCGTTTTGTTTCCAATACTTGTTAAGGGTAGGGTTTCACACGCCAATACTTGTTAAGGGGTGCATTTTCAGAATATGGAAATTACGTGTTTAGGGTGCTTTTCGAGACCCCATGGTCGCGCATGGTATCCACTCGTGAATGGAATGGAAGCCGCCAGTAATAACAGTAAAACACGTATGTAGGTCTGACCGTCTATATCACGATCAAAATAACCTCATTTCTTCATTAAATTCTTACATTCTAAACCCCTTTATCCTTAGATCGTTTCAATTTCATTCTCACCATCTTGTAAGGATTGTCACTGTTATTGTCAACCGATACCGAGATGATCGTCTGCGTGATCGGGGTTGGGGGCGATTGCAAAATGGAAGCTTCTCGCCAAGTGACTTACCGTGATCTTCAGAGATTAATGTTGCTAGATTAAAGGTGTTTTCGTTTTAATTCCTGTCTGATTTCTGGTTATTCCTGTCTGTACTTTTGGATCCCCTTATAGTGGCGCTGCGAGCAGGGTCATTGTGCTATGGAATCGAAGAAATCTAAGGGTTTTCCTGCCTGAAAATGCTACGTGCCGTACCTTGCAAGTGAGTTAACCGCTCCACGAAATTTATGTGTGCCCATGTATTGTTTTGTGTGTGAGCTGCCCTATATACATGTAGTGAATTCGCATTTGATACGGCATGAATTTGATGCTGTTTTTTTTTGGAGTAGTTGAGAATTTAATAGTGGAAAATGACATGTCAAAGACAGATAAGTTTCTGAAAATTCAGTTCAGGATTGAGTTTGTCATTTTGTAGTGTATGTTTCAGCTCAGACTCAGTTCGATTGGGATGGCTTTCCCGAATACAGAGTAGTCGATACAGAAATTAGTTCATGGTCTGAATCTCAAGCTTGGTTGGCTGAGTGAGGTTGTCCTCGCTATTCTTGTTGTTGATTGGGTTTGACAGTTGAACTTGAAGTGGATGTTCATGGAATTTAAGGCCATTTTCATTGATCTATGTGTGACCGATGGTCGTTGGACTCTTGTATTAATAGGCCCTGGAAACAAAAAAAAATCTAAATGAATTTGTAAAAAAATAAAAAAAAAATAAATAAATAAATGAATAAATAAAAAAAAAGAAATAAATAAATGAAATCAAGCGGGAAAATAAATTATTAAATGTAGATCTAGCCTAGTGTTAATGAATAAATAAATGAACAAGGAGATAGACCTTGAATGAAATAGAAAAGGAATAGGCTGCAAGTAATTAAGAAACGCGAAATACATGTAAACCTTCCATCAAGGTGTTGGCTCATTAAATAGTAATAATAATAAAAAAATAAAAGTAGGTCCAATAATAATAAATAATAGTAATAATAAAAAGACCATCAATTATAAGTAAACATACTTGAACATGACAGACCGATCAGCGTACCTCAGCTGGTTCACTGCCGAGCACATAGCACATTTGTGTGAACTAAATCACATAGATATCAGTAGTGTCAAAACTAAACAAGAACGTATTGCATGCTTGTGCGATCTGCCAAAACTGGTTGAGGATGAGCCTCAAGGTGCTGGTGTGGGTATGCAAGACCTCTTGGAGGTCATGAAGCACATGGAGAAGTCCCATTATCAGGAAACTGAAAAACTTTGCCAATCTCTACTGTCAGCTGCACTCAAAAGTTCTGTACAAACTGATCCACCCTTGAAGGGACTACATCAGCTAAGTAGTGATGATGATATTGTGTGCTACCTGAGCACATTTGAGCGACTTGTCCTCCAGACAGGAAAGCCTAAGAGTGATTGGCCAAGATTGTTAGAACCATACCTTACGGGACGGGCCCAACAGGCTTTCCATGCCCTCAGTGCAAAGGAGCAAGAGGACTATGATGAGGTTGTTCTAGCAATCAAGAGGCGCTACCACCTCACCCCTGAGGCATATCGCATAAAGTTTAAAACTGAACATAAGAAAACAAGTGAGACATATGAAGAATTTGCAAATAAATTGCAAGATTACTTCTTAAAATGGATAGAGGTACCCAACAAAATGGTAGAGATGCCCGAAGTTGGAAGGGGATTGAATTTGATTATGATTGACCAGTTTCTAGAAAGGGTGTCAGATGAGGTGCTGCGACTGAAACTGAGAGAAATTCAAGCCACATCTCTTATTGTTCTAGCTCGCAAGGCAGATGAGTTGGTTATTCAGAGAGGAGCGAATGTTTCAAATTCTGGTTCTGGAGGTGACTCCTCCACACGGAGACGGGCAGGTACAGGCAATGCATCAACCGGGCGTAGGTACTTTAATGGTCCTTGTTATCGGTGTGGTCAGCTCGGGCACAGGATTGCTAACTGTCCTGTACCCCCAGGAGTCGAGCCTCAACACTTGGCTGCACAAGGCCCAGATCAGATATCACCACAGAGATGCAATTTTATCTCATGGAACAAAGGTGATGTAACAACAGCAGAGGTTGTTATTGAAGGTCCAGCTGACAAAGTCACAAAGACTAGAGCCCTGTTGGACTCAGGATCAGCAGTGTCCTTGATTACCTCTGATCTGTGTAATGACCTAGGTGTGCAGCTTGTAAGTGAATCAGATGGAGTGTTAGGAATGATAAATGAGACTGAGTTAGTGCCTGAAGGTTTAGCGTCTCTCCAAGTTGGTCTAGGAGGCAGCAGTGCAAACGTTGTTTTTCATGTAGTTAACAAACTGCCAGTACCTGTTCTACTAGGTGTAGATTTTGCCGAAAAGGTGAAGCTTGTCATCGATTTTGGAAGTGGTAGTTTTAGCACCAGTAGCACTGCAGCCGATGAACGGCCAGTCAAGTTTTCCTTGGATGGAGTAACTGATGTGTCACCGGTCAGAGACGAAACTGACGGTCATTCTGGAGCTAAAGGGAAGTTAGAAAAGCTTGATATGAATGAAGTAGAGCAAGAGAAGTTAAATCAGATTTTCCTGGATTTTCCGGATGTATTTGATGAAGAGCCTGGTCATACAGATGTGGCTACCCACAGAATTGATGTTGGGGAGGCCGCTCCCGTCCGTGCTCATCCCTACAAGCTTAGCCCTGAAAAGAGGCAAGCCCTTGATGAGGAGATAGATAGGCTTCTTCAGCTGGGTAAGATTGAACCCTCTGACTCGCCATGGGCAGCTCCTGTAGTTATGGTCCCAAAGAAGAATGGGAAATATAGGATGTGTGTAGACTACAGGAAATTGAACAAAGTGACAAAGGTTGATGCTTTTCCTATGCCTACCGTTGATGACATTTTGAGCTCCCTGCATGGAGCCTCGGTGTTCTCATCACTAGATCTACGCAGTGGATACTGGCAGATGAGAGTTGAGAGTGAGGATATGGAAAAAACTGCCTTTGTTTGCCATAGGGGTCTTTTTCACTTCAAGGTCCTCCCTTTTGGTGTTGTGAATGGTCCTGCGAGTTTTCAGAGGTTAATGTCTAAGGTACTTGAAGGACTGATAGGCCGTAATTGCTACGTCTACTTAGACGACATTGTGTGCTTTTCTCGTGATGTGGAACAACATCTCTATGACCTTCGCGAGATATTTGGTCGCTTACGTGAAGCTGGACTGACCGTGAATGCTGACAAATGTGAGTTCGCCTGTGGAGAAATGAAATATCTTGGCCATGTTGTCAGTGCAGATGGTCTGAAGATGGATCCTGATAAAGTATCCACCATTGTCAACTATCCCCAGCCAGTGTCAGTTAAGGAATTAGAGAGGTTTCTTGGGATGGTGGGGTGGTATCAGAAATTCATTCCTGGTTTCTCGGATCTCGCTGCACCCCTTAATGAGCTCAAGAAGAAAGGAGTTTCTTGGAATTGGACAGCTGGCTGCGTTAGTGCATTTCAGACTCTGAAGGAAAGACTCCTAACAGAGCCAATATTGGGATATCCTGATGAGTACTACAGGTTTTCTGTACACACCGATGCCAGCGATGTGGGCATTGGTGCGATCCTCACACAATGTCAACAGTCTGGTACGCGAACAATCGCATATGCAAGTCGCTCTCTCTCTGCCGCAGAGAGAAATTACAGTACAACAGAGAAAGAGTGCCTGGCCGTGGTGTGGGCCCTTGAGAAGTGGAGGCCATACGTAGAGGGTAGAGAATGTCGGGTGATAACTGATCACCAAGCTTTGTGCTGGTTGTTCAGAAAGAAAAAACAGAATGGCCGGCTGGCCCGCTGGATCCTGAGGCTTCAGGATTTCAGATTCCAAGTCATATACAGGCCAGGAAAACAACATCATGTGCCAGATGCACTCTCTAGGATCCATAAGGCAGAGGTTGCTCCCATGGTGGGAGTTGTTAGTAAGACTTTCGTTAACAATGATCATGAAAGTCAAGAGGAGGAGTATTGTGCAGCTAGTGATTGTACTATCCCAGATGATAAGGTGGTTGACTGGATAGAATGTGATGATTGTGTTAAGTGGTATCACCAAGTATGTGTTCATATTGACCCACAGGAAGCTAAAGATCTCAAAAGATACTCCTGCCCATCTTGTGCAAATCAGTCACGAATCAGTGAAGGAATTGCAGTTTCCTCGGAATTGACAAAGGCTTCTGTTTTTAGAGCTCAGAGGAATGACCCTATGCTCTTACTAATGATTCAAAGGATTGAGAAGCAGGAGAATAATGGAGATGTGAATCAGACGAGTACGGCTTTCAATTTGAAAGATGGAGTGTTGTATAAGGATGAGTGTTTGGTTATCCCTAAATCACTTCAGAGTGCTGTATTAGCCGAGTGTCATTGCAAGCCCACAGCAGGGCATCTTGGGAGAAGGAAGACTCTTGAAAGGTTGAAGTCCATGAATATTTGGTGGAACGGTATGTCACGATCGGTGAGAAGCTTCATCCGCGGTTGTAAAGTTTGCCTTAAAACCAAACCCTCTTACCAACGACGTCAGGGGAAAATGTTGTCTACTACCTCATTTGGACCATGGGAGAAAGTTGGTGTGGATCTCATGGGGCCTCTCCCAAAGTCATATGCTGGACATGAGTACATCTTGGTGGCTGTCGACCACTTCTCTAAGTTCGTAGAGATTCTACCCTTGAAGTCAGCTAGCAGCCAATCGATGGCTGCTACTCTAGTGAGGGAACTGTTTTGCAGGTATGGACCTCCAAAAGCCTTGTTGCCAGACAACGGTCCCCAGTTCAGGAGCAAGGCTTTGAATGCTGTCTGTGAGTCTTGGGGGATTGAGCAGATCTTCATCACACCCTATCACCCCCAAACCAACTGGGTAGAAAGGGTGAACCGTAACATCAAGGCAATGCTCCAAGCTTACTCTGAAACTGATCATCGCCAATGGGACATTCATCTTGCAGAGTTTGCATTTGCCCTCAACAGCAGTAGCCATGACACTCTTGGGGTGGAACCATCAGTGGTAATGTTTGGACGACGCTTAGCTTCACCTTTGACTAATCGCCTGCAGGTGGAACGAAGCAAGGACATTCCAACACAAGAGGAGATCTCAAACAATCGTCAGAAAATGATCAACAGCTCCAAGCAATATTATGACCAGGGTCGTGATGCGTGCCGCATAGCTGAAGGAGACAAAGTCATGGTTAAGACTTATCCTC